>NC_142502.1:19669017-19821607 GCF_057876585.1 Rhinolophus sinicus
CCCTCGAGTTACTGATATATTTCCCTGAGTAAAGGAATAGGAGTCATGGAAAACCCTTTCCTAGTGGGAAGGAAATGAAACCAAGTGATTAAAATTAGTAGTTTATCAAATAGGATTTTTAAAAAATGTATGTTTGTTTTCCAGATACAATGGTTAGAAGAAACAACAGACATTCACAGATCATCTGAAGTATTATTTTAGCCAATTATTTTCTTTCTACCTACCATTATCAGATTTATTAAAAGGCAGAACGTTATCTTTTCTCCCTTCCTCTGATGGAGGTGCTAGAGGGCAATTTTTATACTTACGAGGCTATTTTAACACAAGCGGTTCTAATAATCACAGAAAAGAATATATAACTCAAAAACTAAAAACTGATGTGCAAAACTTTTAAGTGTTGAGATAATTTTCTTTGTTTTTGTTTTTGTTTTTACTAGAATATCTGCTGGTTTTTAAAAACTTTGTATTATCTTAAAACGTGGCTGCATTTTGTGAGAGGCAGTTTACTTAGAAAAATATAACTATTAAAAACCAAATAGAAGTTTAACTATTTCTTATAATTTCAGTTGAAATTCTGTATATGTAACTAGTGTTTACTTTAAAAATATTACTCATTAGCAATTGCAACCAAATATTTCCTATGGCTTTTATTTTGACAATTCTGAGAGATTTGAGTTTTAACACAATAATATAAACACACAAAGGAGAACTTTGGTTAAGAAAAAAAATACAACTTTGGACATTCTAGTTATATTAAGCATCAGTAGGAGAGTAAAACCACATTCCACAAGTGTTAGAACAGGAAGTAAACCTGTAAGACAGGCTTTCCTTTCCTATTGTTCTCATATTTTTATATGATTTATTTCCTGAGTTTTCCTTCTACTGCTTGCTCAAACTGAAGAGATTAACAAAATACCTTGCCCTCTGCCTTTGTGCAGAGGGTGTGGTGTGTCTCACGTGTGCTTACTTAGTGACTGGGCTGGAAGTTGGAAGATTTACTCTGGAAAATAAAGACCTTGAGGGGTGGTGCTAAATTTCCTTTTCCAAAAACTTTCTCTCACCCCAGGTGAAAAAGTGTGTAATTTACTGCATTTCATTTCATAAGAAAAACAAATACTCATCTACTGCATATAAAGCTCTGAAAACTGTTATAAAATTAATAATCTTTAATTTACTGACCAAAAATCCATATAGAATAGTGCTTAAAGACATCTTTAATAATTACTGCCCAATTTACAGAAAATAATTGCTTCGAGTAAGGTCCAAATCACTGTTTTATTAACTATCACATCCATCCCTAGACTATAACAAAATATTGGGCACATAGAGGGCACTTAATACACATGTGGTAAATAAAAGAATAAACATTGATACTATCTCCTTAATTATAGCAGCTTGAAGTATGGATGAGAAAAAAATGTACATCTAGGAAAATGTGTATGATTTTGGTAATAGTATTAATAGTATATAAACTCCATAGTAAGACAATATCAAGTCTGGCAATGACTGTAAGTTTCCTTTTCTACATATAAGGTTCTGTACTACCTGTGGTTTCAGGCATCCAGTGGGTCTTGGAATGCATCCCCCGTGAATAATGCAGAACTACTGGATATACTCATATTTACTGTTTTTTCCCCCTGTATATACCTACCTGTGATAAATATGATTTCTAAATTTGGCATAATAAGAGAGTGACACCAATAACTAATAATGAAATAGAACAATTAAAACAATACACTGTAATGAAAGTTCTGTGAATGGCTTTGGGGCCATTGTTAAGTAAAATAAAGGCTACTTGAACACAAACACTGTCCACCACAGTCAATCTGATAATCAAAAGGGCTACTAAGTGATTTACAGGCAGGGAGCACTTACAGCCTGGATACACTAGACAAAGTGGTGATTTGTGTCCTGGGCAAGACGGAGTGGGACAACGCAAGATTTCATCACGCTACTCAGAATGGCAGCAATGTAAAACGTATGACTTGTTTATTTCTGGAATTTTCCATTTAATATTTTCAGACGACAGTGGAGTGTGGGTAACTGAAACTGCGGAAAGAGAAACCATGAACACGGGGGGAACTACTGTACATGGTGGAGGGTGGGTGTTGTAGCTTACAAGTAAATGATTATAACAATTATGGAGGGCTGTCCCACCAACAGGTAAGGATGAATGATGATGGGCTGCTAGAGGGAATGTTATGAATTGCTAAATCCACATCTCTCCCATACAGTCAGCAATTCTTTCTGACGATGCCTCAAGAACATGAAGCACTTCCTAAATAAAAGAAAGATCAAATTCTGATTGCAAGCGGTTAGTAGTCACTGTATTTGTTCCTTTATTGCTTACAACTTGTTGAGGAATGATTCTAAAACTCTAGAAGCTCCCGTTTTAAAGTAAACAGTTAAATGAATTTTGGTGAATATGTACAACCACCACCACAATCAAGTTTTAGAAAACTTTGAGAACCCTAAAGAGCTCCATCGTGCTCCTCCGTGGCTATCCCTATCTCACCTCTTAGCATCAGGCAGCTGCCGGCCTGTTTTTCTTCCCTAAAGTTTTGACTTTTCTAAAATTTCATATAAATGGAATAATACTGTATGCAGTTTTTTATAGGTATTTGGTGTATGCTTTTGATATTCATTCATGTTGTTGTATGTATTAGTATTTTTTTCTCTTGTTCTGAGTAGTGTTCCATTGTGCAGCTATCCCAAAGTTTGCTTATCCATTTACCAATTACTGGGCATTTGGGTTGTAACTGTATTTCATTGTATTTCTATTCTATGAAAATACATAGGATCTACATTATAGCATATGTATGCTAGTTCTGTATAAATAAGAATTCATTTATTGGTTCATCATTCGTTTATTGATGCATCATGTATTATGCATCTCCTTTGTTCTAGTACTTGAGATATAGAATTAAACAAGTAAAAATACTACACTCATAGAACTTATATTTTAATGAAAAAAACAGAAAATAAGCAATGAACATAATAAATCAGTAAATTTTATAGCAATTTAGAAGATGAAAAGTTCTTTAAGATCAATAGAGACGGGTAAGAGAGACTGGATTGGTGTGTGATGGTCAAAGTAGTCCTCACTGAAAAAGTGATATTTGAGCATAGACTCGAAGGCAGTGATAACGTTAGCTATGTGGGTATCTGGGGGAAGAGTGGTCCAAGCAGAAGGACCAGTAACATAAGATAGGAGCATGCCGTAGGCCTGTTTGAGGAACTGTAAGAGGCCAGTGTGGTTGGAGTTAAGTATGGGAGGGGGAGTTGAGGAGGGGATTATAAGCCATGTAGGGCTTTGTAGTTGACCAGAAAGACTTTGGCTTTTACTGCAAGTGAAATGGGGAAACAATGACAATTTTAAACAAAGGAATGACACGATATGACCTATATTTTAAGATCACTACGACTTCTGAATCGAGGATAGAGAAAAAGTTGAAAGCAGAGAGACCAGGAGAGCCAACAGGAACAATCCAAGCTAGAAATGACAGTGACTGAGATCAAGTTGGCAGCAGTGGGACAGGTAAACATGTACCTGGATTCTGGATATATTTTAAAACTAGAGCCAAATTTCTTCATGGGTTGAATCTGGGGAGTGGGAGAAAAAGGATGAAGCAAGGATGACTTCAAAATTTTATTGGAGCAATTAGAAGGACAGAGTTGCCATGAATTAAAACCAGGACAACAGTGAGTGGAATGGGTTGGGAGTAGAACATTAGAAGTTCAATTTTGAGTAGTTTGGTAAACATTCAAGTGGAGAATGAAAACAATCTTAGGTGTCATGAAGGAAAAAAATCAGTCTATACCTAGGCACATCCTAGTGAAATCGAATATCAAGAATATAGAGAAAATTTAAAAAGCAGATAGAAAGGACAGATGCTACTTGAACAAATCACACAAAAAATCCCAGAAGACAATAGAATGGTATTTTCTTGGTGGTATGGAAAAACAACTGTCAACTTACAATTCCATACCCAGATAAACAATCATTCACTAAATCAATCACTCATTAAAAGTGAATAATCACTAAAGGAAATTCTACACAATATTCCTCAGTAAGAAAGAAAATGAGCCCAGATTGGGGGACTGGGGGAGGAAGGGTGATGCAAGAAACAACAGTAAGCACAGAAATGGATAAAATGATAGTGAATTTAATAACTACTGGCTGTATAAAATGGAGAAATAGTGAATTTTTAACATGTAAAGGTCTTAATGTTGACCAGAATAGACAAACTGGAATTTTTTTTACTTTGTTAGAAAATGTATTGTTTCAAATAATAAGAAAAACACAATAATAAGCTTCCAAATCCATAATTAAAAGTAAGGGGTATAAAAAAAAGTTTTACTAATTCAAATAATGAAGAAATAAAATGGGTGCAAAAAGAGAAAAAGAGCAGGCTAAAAAAGACACAAATGAAAATGGTATATGTAAGTCCACATCAGTAATTGCAATAAATATGTAAGGAATATTCTTATCTAATGAAAGAGACTAAAAGATTGGAGGGAGCAGGGAGCAGAAATACAATACATCTCTCTATCAGGTAATTTTAGGAGATACAACTAAAATAGCAAAAGCTGAACATAAAAGTATGAAAAATATGTACCAAGAAAATACTTACCAAAGGAAAATTGGTATATCAATATCAATAACAGATTAATTAAAATCAAAATAATAAATAGCATAAAGGGACCTAATATTTAATGGTAAAAAGAATAACAAGAAGGTAGATGTACAAATTATCAACTAGTATGCCCCGACCATCACAACCTTGAAATACAAAAAGCAAAAACATAGTATTACAAGGGCAATTTAACAAATGTACAATAATACGGAGATTTTAACATGCCAGAAGATCAATCAGACAAAATGTTTTTAAGTTTATAGATTTGAACAATCCAATTGAAAAGCTTGATGTAATAGATATATGTAGAGACCTGTACTCAAGAAATAGCAACTATATATTGAATAAATACTGGGTCATAAGAGAAATCTCAATATATTTTAAAGAATTCACTATACAAACCACAGCCTCTGACCGTAAAGTAATCAAATGTATTGGCTTTTCAGAAATCAGTAAGAAAAACAGTTAAAAATAGAAACAAAAACCCCTCTCACAAATTTTTGGAAACTAAAAAAAAAAAAAAAAAAAAAAATGCACTCCTAAGTGATACAAGGAAATCAGACTGTAACTTAGCAAATGTTTAAAACTAAACAGCAATGTACTACATTGTTGACTTTGTTAGAAAGTACTAGGGAGCATTTGGAATTGTGCTAATGTGGTAATTAGAGATATTTAAAGCCTTAATTGCATTTATTTAAAAAATAAGAAAGATTTATTTGGGGAAAAATAATATACTAACAAATAAATTAGGTAAGTATTAAACTATTAAACTGCTGAAGCTAAAACAGAAAAGAAAAAAGAAAAATAGCAAAGTAAGGAAATAATACAAATAAAGGCATAAATGAAATAAGAACTAAAAATCAAGAGAGGTGATTCACTGCTTTGGTATATTGAGTACCTTCATTCATCCATGTGAAAAGCAAGGGTTGACTCAATGAATTAAGAGAACGCTCTGCATTTTTGAATGGAACGAGTAATTGGAATGTAGGTGAAGACAACTCAAGATGAAGAACAGAACTACCAGGTAGTTGTAAGAACTGAAACATCACTAGTAGGAAGGTGATTTTATAACTTATTTTGCATTCAGGGAAAAATACAGATGCATTTTTAGTGTTATTTAAACCACTTCCATCATTAAATAGCTCAGCATTCTATAACTAAAAACAGATGAAGAACTCGCATCCACTGCTTAGCTTTGTTTCCTTTAGAGTAAATATCTCCCTGTAATAATTTTTATTTGTAGTACAATGGTATCTTTAAAGCTTTAAATGACATCTTAAGGGAGTCACAAATAAAACCAGTAGTTTCTCATATTTAACAGGCTTACCTTCAACTGTTCCTTACTTTTGTGCTTCTGGTATTTTAAAACAGGGGGGGGAAGCCATAAGTTTGTTCCTAAAAACGTATTTAGTTTTATTAGAACTTAAATCTGAATCTAAGACATGCCAATAAGTACAACAACCCTCTAGAGAAAGTTCTACCGTGTTTCCCGAAAATAAGACTTAGCCAGACAATCAGCTCTCATGCATCTTTTGAAGCAAAAATTAACACAACATCCAGTCTTATTTTACTATAATATAAGACTGGGTCTTATCTAACATAATATAAAATAAGACCAGGTCTTATATTAATTTTTGCTCCAAAAGACACATTAGAGCTGATTGTCCGGCTGGGTCTTATTTTCGGGGAAACATGGTACATATTGAAGAGGCTTTATCATATAAAATAGATTTCAAAAACTGCCAGTTACTTCTCAATTAAGGAAAGTTGATACATTCTCCAAATAGCTGATAAAGATGGGAGCCAAGAAGCAGGGTGAGGCAACTTGCAGGTGTTCAGATTTAATCTTTCATCAAAACAAGATTTATTCAGGGAGAAAACATATAACCACACAGTTAAGAAGTAGACATACAAAATGGGCTTGGAATACAGCCACTTTAAATCTACTCACCACTTTCCAAAGCAACGAGGCTCTTTTACTAAAGGATTTTCATTCCCCAACTTCTCTAAAGCAGAAGACTTTCAATTACAAGAAGGCACAAGGGAAAATTTTTACAAGTCACAGAGGGGCCCACTATATAATAAGAAGCAATCTTTACCTGAAATAGTGATTTGTTATGCTTTAAAGGAGTATTGTTTTACTATTTATTTGTTTGTTTAGCAGGAGAAAATGCTGTGGATTTTGCTTTGCTAAAATTTTCTAAAACCCACATAAAGCCCCAAAGATTTCACTGTTTCTTCAGATAACTATTTGGTTTTTTTCTTTGTAGGTGTGTATATAGCATTGTTTTATAAACCAGTAACATAGTGATTTGTTTCTGCAAACTAGTGATGAATGCAATATTAAGCTACATTTATTAATAAAACAGTCAACATTAATATACATTTTTCCACTTGACTCTATGATTTTGGGGTGATAATTTTTGCTTTGTTTTCAAGTTAAATGTTACCCTATTTCATCTAGAGTTTTTCATAATATGCAAAAGCACTCTTTTGTATTTATATTTTGGTGTATTCTATTATTTATGTTAATATAGAAATATCTAGTACCTTACTCTGAAAATTGATATTACTATCTAGAGAGTGAGACTTTCTTTCACAGCTGGCCAACACTGAAGATACTAAAAATTCATGGCATATTTTCTTCCCATCTTTTATGTAGGTTTACCTAAAGTCTTGGTCCTCAAACCTCTGTTCGTCTCCCTCTTTTATTAACATCTAGAGGACTCATCCTCGGGTTTTATTTTCTATGTCTACATGGGTTGATTAATTCTCGATATCTGGCTGCCAGTTCTCCTATATCTTGTTTTAAAACACATGTTCGTTTAGACGTTAAATCTTCTGGGACCTAAATCTATATATTTCCATAGCAATCTCTACCATGGAAATTTATCCCAAGGCTGTCCTCTCATCTCTCTCCTGCACGGGGCTGAATGTCATTTGGAGGTCAAGCTTTGTTTACCATTATGAGACCAACACAGAGCCAGAACATGGGTAAGGGCTCGGTAAGCATGTATTTTATATATGAATGAATGAATGAATGAATGAATGAATGAATGAATGAATGAATGAATCTGATCTGTATCAATGCACTATTTAGATCTGTGGGTACCAGGGGAACAAGGAAAAGGAAATTGAGGATGTAGTAAAAGTACTGTGCGGTTCACTGTCAGGTCTAAGCAGTAGCGTCAATAGAATACCATTTACAGTTGAGTCCTTAGATTTTTTGATTCAGGAATGGAAACAACAGAGAATCTGAATGTTGCCATCATCCACTGACTACATACATTTACGTTTTCAATATCCCCAGTTAAAGCTTTGTTCAATGTCTCCACTGAGATAACTGGCCTCCGACTTGTCAAAAATTGATTTGGTTAAAATATGGCAGTGATAAAGCTAAACAGGAATGTTCATTAACACACACATCACTGCATATAGCTCAACGGACTGGAGGGAGGGTTCTTGTTTACTCGGCTTTTGCAGGAAGGAAACGTGTGACTAAACTAAGGTAATACAAGAAATGTTCCTAAACATTGGGGGTGTGGTGGACAGACGCTAAGGTGGCTCCCTGGTATTCACACATTGTGTAAGCCCCTTCCCTTGAGGGCAGATGGGATCTGTGACTTTCTTCTAACCAACAAACTATGGCAAAGATGTATGCGATTCCGTGCATGTGATTACCTTACGTAAGATTGTAACATCGGTCTTGCTAGGAGACACTCACTCTCTTCCTGGCTTTGAAGAAGAGAGTTGTCATGTTGTGAGGTGCCACATGGAGAGGGCCCCAAGGCAAGGAACAGAGGACAGACTCTGGCTCGCAGTCGGCAAGAAGCTGAGGCCCTCAGTCTGGCATTCGGAAGGAATGGAAGGCTGCCAGTAGCCACGTGAGCTTGGAAGCAGATCCTTCCCCACTCACACCTTAGATAAGACCACAGCCCTGGCTCACACCTTGATTGCAGCTTTGTGACATCTTCAGACTCTAAGCAGAGGGCCCCATAAAGCTGTGCCCTAACTCCTGACACAAAAACTGAGAGATAATGTGTTGTTTTAAGCTGCTAAATTTTTGGTAATGTTGTTATACAGCCATAGATAACTAATACAGTGGGCATATAGATTATTTGAGAGGAAGTAGAATATACGAGAAATTTAATTTGAATTAAAGGAGAGATGTAGCATGGCATGGGAAGAAGAGACCTTAGCATCTGAGGAGAAAGCCAGATGGTTAAGGTAACACTTTCCCCTCTGATGAGTTCAAAGAGGGACAGAGCCAGCAAAACAGACTACAGATAATAGTTGAAGAGAAATGTAGCTTGTATATCAAAATACGTAGCTTTTCTGAAGCTATGTCATATTTCATTCAAAATATACCGGCATAGCTGAGCTGTCCACCCCCATCCAGCATATCTGAATTGCAGAAGCAATTTTTATGAAGTCACTTAAATCGGTTAGAGCCCAAAGTGCGTGTCTGACCCCAAAGACTGTGACCTGTGATCTGTTCTTAACTCTCAAACAATTAGCTGGACCCAGATCTGTAACTCTTAGACATCCAGCTGTGAATGCCTACTGTGTAGTATAATGCATAGTAATATAATAATATAGCATAATGCAAGTTATATACATTATAGCATCCTATCTTTCTAGTTACTATCCCCATTTAAAAAAATATGGACTGAAAGCCCAAGAAGAGTGAAACTGCTCATATTATCTATCTATCCACCCATCCATCCATCCATCCATCCATCTCCTATCTCCTCCTACTACTGGAGTACAAGCTCCATGAGGAAAAATATGTTTTGTTTGTTGGTTTAATACCTATCCCCTTGCATTTTGGTGGCAATCAATAAATATTTGTTGAATGAACGAGTCGTCTCCATCTTTCCTTATTATTTCCTCATTTGTAAGATAGGGATGATGATAATAGTATCTACCTGAATCAGTTGTAAGGATCGACTGACGCAACACATATGACATGATTAGCACACAGCTTTGCATGTAGTAACTGATCAGCAAAACTTAGCAACTATTAAACCATATTATTTAAATATACTTTATTGAAGCAACCTGTGAGGAAAAAGAACCTGAGCACTGTAATTCATTTTCAAATATAGAACCATCCATTAAAGAGGTTCAACTTGAGATTAAATGTTAAGTTCACATTTAAGTTTAACCTGAACTTTAAGAATTTAAAATGATTTTGAAATAAATTTGGATATGGCGGTACACCTCCAAAACAACAAAGGATTTGAAGTCAACAGGTTAAATGTGATTTTTGCTATAGAATTTGTGCCTTTGTATATCATAAATTTAGAATTTGTTTAGTCCAAGCTCGAACCCAGGAAGAAATCCCTGTGGCATTCCCATCCAAAGGGTCAAGAAAATTTTTCAAAAATTAAAAAGACTGGCCACCAAGGGTTAGTGAGAACATACAGCAACTGGGACTTTCACTCATTGTTGGTGGGAGTATAAAATGATAATTTAGAATTTGGAAATTTGGTCTGGCAGTTTTTATAAAGTTAAATATACATTTATTCAATGACTCAGAAATTCTACTTCCAGGCATTTATCTGAGAGAAATGAAAACATATATCCATAAAGGACTTGTTCAAGAACATTCATGGCAACTTTATCATATAAGCCAAAAAAGGAAACAATCAAATTTCCATCAATAGGAGAGTAGATAAATATACCCTGTTATATCCATCATTGGAATATTACTCAGTAATGAAACACTACGCTTCCCAGAACCCCCTCAGAAATGCAGGACTTATTCCCTTTCTGCTGAGAGTGCTGCTAGAAGATAGCCCTTTTGGTGTGAGTGTGGGGGTTCTTTGGCTGAAACAAACATCCTTGTCCAAAGAACCTTCTTTCCGGAGAAGCAGCCCACATCCAATGCCTGATCAACATGGGGTGGGCAGATCTTGCCACAACTTGAGACTCTGACCGGCCATCCAACTCCAGTACTCCCACTGGCAGGCGGGAATTCTGCCAGTGAACTACCACCCATGCACCGATGGCATCCGTCATGGAGAGCGCCCACTGAGATCAACTGAGGCTCGGGTTGGGGCTGCATCACAGCTCCACTTCTCCCTCTGCTCAGTCCTGCTTCTTTCCCCTCCCTTCCAAAGCTGAAGATCCCAAGAGTCCTCCTTCATAAACTCCCTGCATGCTAATCTTTGTCTCTTTTCAGGGAATCCAATCTGTAAGAAATTACTGATAAACCCAACAAAATGGATGGCCCTCAAAACCATTTTACTGAGTGAAAAAAAGAGACACAAAAGAGTATATTTTATGATTCTATTGATAAGAGTTCTAGGACTGGACAAACTAATGGGTGGTGAAAGAAATTAGAACAGTGTTTGTCTCTGGGTGGGGACAGACCGGGAGGGGCCATTAAAGATCTTTGTGTAGGGATAGGAATATTCTATATCTTGATAGGGGTATGAGTTGCAAGGATACATGCAGTTGTCAAAACTTACTGAATTGTTCTTAAAATTATAGATTTCACCACATGTAAAGTATAGCCCAATCAAAAAAAATGTAAAAAATAAAAAAGCAACCACATCAAACTTGGTTTAAATTGAATTTATGGTCATCTAACATTCAAAATATTTATTGTTTGACTATAGTCAATCAAGTGCCTAGTCATGTGGAAACTGGCAGTTGGTTTTTTGAACCTAAGTTTGGAAATTAACATGTTTGTTGTGCTCATCTTTTTGTGGATTGCAAAAGTAGTGGACACACTCCTTCTATTTGAGTCATTAATTTATAATGCTTTGCTAATCAGTTATAGCTTCAGAAGCTTGTAAAAAGGCATGAAAAGGCTTTTTCTATGATGATATCTATTCATTAATCAAAATATTGGGTACAATATTCATTCAACTACAGATTCATCCATCTATATGCTCATTTAGTATTGATCATTAAGAGGATTTTAGATGAGATTATGAAGTCATAAAATCATAGACTTTTAGAGTTGAGAAAGACTTGCGATTCCTCGGTTTGCACATGAGGAAGCTGAGGCTCAGAGGAGATAACTGAGTTGCCAAAGTCGGTTGCCCTCGTCTAGAAAGGAGTAGTTCTACATCCTAGCGCACATTCCACCAGGTAACCCGGCCACATTCTCTGTACCTGCGCTCTCCTCTGAAGTCAGCTTGGAGAAGGAAACAAAGAATATACTTTACCTTGTGATTTCCTCTTCCCTCCACCAATGTTTCTTACTTTAAAATACTTCCCCTTGTAATCTAACTTTTGCCATAAAGTAAGAGAAAACAGCATGTCTGCTGCCTCTCTTCTTTCCTCTACCTCTCATATGGCAATTTGTTGGAAGTGAGTTCGGTGAAAAGGAAACCATATTTGATTCTCAGTCAAGAGGTTTGGCCAAAAAACAGAGCTTTTTATTAAAAGTTTTAGATGAGATTATGAAGTCATAAAAGCATAGACTTTTAGAGTTGAGAAAGACTTGCAATTCCTCCGTTTGCACATGAGGAAGCTTAGGCTCAGAGGAGATAACTGAGTTGCTCCGTATCTATGGAGAGATAATAGCTAGTATGTGGTAATAGGTACAAACTCAAGAAGTAAGTCTGTAATAGGAACAAAAAGTAAATCATAAATGGAAACACTCTATTGCAATCATCTATTTCTCTCTAGATTTTTCTCATAAATGCTGTGGCTTCCACAGAATGAGTTGCAAATCTTTTTTTTTTTTTTTCATACATTTTCTAAGAAAGACCTGGGAAAGCAGATGAACGGCAAGAGAGGAGAAGGAGAGAAACCCTACAATTAATGACATACTCTATCCTCTCTACCCACCTATTTTTTTATGGTTGTTTTATTATAACATTTTAATTGACCTATAATTCCCATAGCATACAATATACCCATTTAAAGTGTACAACTGAGTGTTTTTAGTTTATTAACAGACTTGTGTGACCACCATTACAATCAATTTTAGAATATTTTCATCACCCCAGCAGGCAACTCTGTACCTGTTAGCATTACTCCTCATTTTCCCACAATAAATACCCCAGCCTTAGGCAACCACTAATATACTTTCTGTCTCCAGAGGTTTGCCGGTTCTGAACACCTCATGTAAATGGAATCATACAACACATGGTCTTCTTTCACTTAGCACAATGTTTTCAAGGGCCATCCACGTTGTAGCATGTATCAGTACTCCATTTATTTTTATCACCAAATAATATTCCATTGTATGTATACACTGTATTTTATTTATCTATTCATCGGTTTGATGGACATTTGTTTTTACTTTTTGGCTATTATGAATAATGCTATGAAATTCATGGACAAGTGTTTGGTGATCATGTTTTCATTTCTCTTGTGTATATAACTAGGGGTGGAATTGCTGGTCATATGGCACCTTAATGATTGTTTGAGGAACTGCCAGACTGTTTTGCTAAAATGCCTGTACCATTTTACATTCCCACTAGCATATATGAGGGTTCCAGTTTCCCTACATCCTTGCCAGCACTGGTTATTACCTGTCTCTTTGACTATATTCATTCCAGTTGGAGTGAAGTGGTATCTTATTGTGGTTTTGATTTTCATTTTGCTGATGGCTAATCTTTTCAAAAGATAAACATCTTTTCGTCTGTTTATTGGCAATTTGTATATCTTCTTTGGAGAAGTGTCTATTCAGATTCTTTGTCCATTTTTTAATGGTTATTTGTTTTTATATTGTTGCCTTGTAATAGTTCTTTATGTATTCTGCATACAAGCCCCTTATCAGGTAAGAGATTTATAGAAATTTTCTCCCATTCTCCAGGTTGTCTTTTCACTTTCTTCATGGTGTCCTTTGAAGCACAAAAGTTTTTAGTTTGATGATTTCCAAATTACCTATTTTCCCTTTTGTTTCTTATGCTTTTGGTGTCATAGTTAAAAAACCATTGCCTATTTCAAGATCATGAAGATTTACACCTATATTTTCTTCTAAGAGTGTTATAGTTTTAGCTCTTACATTTAGATCTTTGGTTAACTTTGAGTTAATTTCTTCCCATATGGTGTGAGGTAGGGTTCTCATTTCATTCTTTTGTATGTGGATATCCAGTTTCTCTAACATCATTTGCTGAAAAGACGCTTCTTTCCCCTCATTGAATTGTTTTGGCAAGTAATTTATCCATTTATGGACATTTATCAAATTTTCATAAATGTGAGGGTTTATTTCCGGACTCGCAATATTCTTCCAGTTATTCCACATATAAACTACTTCCACAAAATAAACTTGGTACTTGGAAAGATACGTTAATTCTTTCAGTGTCAAAGCACTTATAGTGTCAAAGCACTATAACAAACAGCTCGTTATAGCTTCAGTATCTCCATAGAAGATAAGGGATTTGGCAATAGCAGTGTGGAAGCATCCTATTGTCTCACTCCAGGCAAGAAGTTGAAGTTCAGGGACAGGAGCTAAAGCAGCCTTCATCATGAGGGTGGAAAGACCAATGCTCTCTTTGTAACACCTTTGCCAACATAGAGTGAAACCTCAAAGCGGCCCAAATTTCTAAACACAAGTCATCTTCCTAAGATGTCCTGTGACTGGCCCTGTCCCCAAAGGACCGTAGTATACTTGTAGGGACACCTCTGAGACAGCTGGGTCAGAGGCACCCAAGACAATGGCACCTGTCGTGAGACAACAATCACACCCTGTGGAACCAAGTGTGCCTGTCGGGCTTTGGGAAAGTTGCCAATCACAACTTTTCAGAGAGAAAAGGGAGACCGCTGCTAGGAACACCTGGTGCTTTTCTATTGTCTGCCAGGAGTTTCTGGCCTAAATCTTGCTGGAAATAACATGGATGTTCCTGAGATGACCCTGGGTGCGGTGCCTGCCCAGGGCTTACGAATGATCCTACTTAGAGTGGCTCCTAAAAAGCAACTGAATTTCATAGTGTCATGCAACTATTATAAAACACACACACACACACACACACACACACACACACACACACACACACACTACCAGAGTAGACAAACAGTCTAGGTGTGACAGCTCAGACTTAGCTCCTGGTAGGCGTTCAGCCTTATTTCAGCCCTTGGGTGTGAATGTCACTGTTCCTGGTAAAACCACCCTCAGCACTGCTTACTTCACAATAAACTTTCTGTTTACACAGGATTTGTGAGGGCTGCTCACCTTTATCAACAGGAATTAGCAGCCCGCTTGGATTCCCGAAACTCTGAGCTTTGTAATAAGCCCTGAAAACTGACCCAGCTTAGAGGGAATCTCTCTGATGGGGAAACAAAAGCAATGCACATGTGTGTACTCACAATAGGGATAGGTAAGTCACACATCCCACAGGAAGAAACACAGCTTGAGTCACTGTGCAGAGATTTTCATCTGAGAATTGTTGGCTCCAAAATCCATTCGGCTGAGCTAACGCAGTAGATACAAGAAAGAAGCAGGTGCCCCAGTATCCTTGTGTGGCCCAAGACTGCTAATTTATGCACTTAGGTAAACTTCCTTTACCTTGGAAGAAGTTTTAGAAATGTTTTTTAATTGGGGATTGTACATTTAATCACAAAAAAAACCCAAAAACTCATCTGTGCTGAATAAATGCATTTCAAGACATAAGCAATCATTCCTTTTTGGTCAAACATCCTGAGGTTCTATACTAAACTCGGCCCCATAGCTCTCTCTCTCTCTCTCTCTCTCTCTCTCTCTCTCTCTCTCTCTCTCTCTCTCTCTCTCTCTCAGGTATGAATGAGAATTGACAAAGTCTGCCAACATTTCAAAGCCAAGGCAACAACTTCATTCTTGCACCTCTCAAATGCTCTCTGATTCAGGTCCATTTCACACCTTCCTTACCCCTCCAAACTTACCCACTTGGATCTGAAGTTTACTATTTACAAACGTACACACAGAAAGAAAGGAACAAAGGAAGGAAAAGCTGTTGACTTTGGATGGTGGTTGGTACCGCACCGGCCATTTGGAAGCCATGAAAGGAGACAAGATCTAGCTGTCTTTATTTAGCTGCACAGGCATACGTACACACACACACACACACACACACACACGCACACACGCATGCACGTACACACATGCACGAGCCCCTATTCTGGGGAGGAGAAGCAGTGGCAGAAGGAAGAGTGGAACACCAGTCTGCCTACCTCAAAGAACGAGGAGCGGGAGGCCATCTCCTACTGTGCTAGGTAGCATGGCACATTTGGAATATTCGTGTTTCAGAGCATTTAAAAAACCCACTGGCTAGTCACTCCTTTCTTTCTACCTCAGGCTACAGCCTCTGTGAGTGACTTCCAATTTCTTTACCACTTTGTGTCTCGTCTTTCCTTACTTATCCCACTGATCACAGCCTTCCCTCTAAATCAGCCCTGCCTTGCTTTTTCTGTGCCTCACCTTCTTCCCCCTACAATCATTCCCAATTTATAATCAGATCCATTTATTATCCTTTTGTCCTTTGGATTTAAGTCTTGTGAGAAATCTACCTAGAATTAGGATGAATGCCTACTAATTAATAAGGCCAATTAGTGGCTAGATGAGCTCTCAGGGAAATGCAAATGAGGCTGTAACAGCCTTCCCCCATCTCAAAATACCCACCAGGTCCTGCCTTCCCCAAACAATAGGCAGGACATACATGGAAGAATTACAATGCAGATCTTCATCGGACGTTGTCTTTATTGTTCCACTATTCTGAGTTTTGTTCGTGTCCCCAATTAGATAATAAATCCCGATTTCTCAAAATAGACACCAAATGCAATCACTCACCAGTCCCTCCACTGCTACTGCTCTCTCTAGGCCACCACATCTCGCTGGGCATTGCAGCATCCTCTTAACTGCACTTCCTATTTCAGCAATGGCCCCCCCTACAGTCCATACTCCACACAGCCAGGGTCAGTGAGACTCCATCTCTCCCAAAGCCCAACACTTTATTGGGTTCCTATCACATACTTTAAAAAAAACCTCATAAATCCTTCCCATGGTCTACAAAGCCTCCTGAGCTGGTTCAGGCTGGCTCTCTTTCTTCATTTTCCCCTATATTCTCCTCTGCCCTCCCCTCTCCGTCAACACCAGCCTTCCTGTGGTCCTCAAACATGAGCATATTCCTGCCTCAGGGCCTTTGCTGTTCCTTCTGCATTGAGTGCTCTTCTCCCTATATATCTGGATGGCTTCGACCTCCCTCATTTCATCCAAGGTTTCCCATCAGATACCAAATTCTCAGGGAGGCCTTCCCTGCCCCTGCATAAAGTTGTACCTCCCATGACATTCTATTTCTCTTTCTTTATTCCCATATCACTTAACTAACATTAAGCATTTATTTGTTTCAATCAAATGCACACCCACAAGGGCAAAGACCTAGCTTCTCTTCACCACTAGGTATTACACTGGGGCCTAACTCCCTGCAGGTGTGAATGAATGAACATGTTAAATTGCTGCTAGTGACTGCAGGAATTTTGAAAGGGAAAAAAGTCATTAATTCATAGAAGGATTTGGAGTTGGGTTGTTCTAGGTTTGAATCTTGCTGTTACTTATTAACTGTGTGACCTTCTCACGTTTTATAACTTCTCTGGATCTCAGTGTCTCATCTGAAAAACAGGTACTATCACCTGCGTGAGAGAAAAGGCTGTTAAGTGCACTCAGCAGACATCACTTAGTACTGGTTCAATAAGTTGTAATATTTCTGATTATCAGTGGTCACCAGCAACCAGTCCCCATAGGACCAGTCTACATTGTAATGGGGACCTAAAATAATTCTCTTTTGTGTTTTTTCACCCCTTAGAGAAATGTGACTATTGACAGCAAAGTAAGGATTCAATCTTTAGAGCGTTGATAAAAACACATTTTTAAATTCTTAAGAAGCAAGCCCTACCCCACCGTAGGAACTTAAGAAGTGCTGACTATAGAGAGTAATAATAATCACAAGGCTATTATTTTAGCACAGACATTACAAAGAACAGGAAAATGTTGTTCTTTCCTGTTCTGAAACTAAGCTCTGGCTTATCGTTGGCATGCTGAGCATAACTTCTTGTCAAGAGAGAGTAAGGCTTTTCTTGCGTATTTTTTTAGGCTATTCAGATATTACTGCTTGGGGGGGAAATTCCTTGAGAAGTATGTTGACCAGCCTCAAATCCTCTCATATATTTGGTTAAATTTAAAGCTGAGGTCAGAGTGCATCTGCCCTTCTTGACATTTCAAGAAAAGTGGAATTCTAATTATCTTCTCTGCTTGTTCCGTGAACACAGGAAACAGAGCTGTGGTTCAATGATAAATCATACAAAGTGGGACACCTTTTCAGTTGTAATTGGAAGGATAAGGTTATGTCTAAGAAATTACTGTTATATGAAAATACATGTGTTTGCATGTGTCTGCCAAATAAGGTTAATTAGGTCTTTGAGGTCTGTCACTCATTATACCACAGATATTTGGACGCTACTTAATTATTTTAAAGAGTCCACACATTTTAAGGAGCTATGTTATAATGTTAGATAATGCCTGTTCTATCTAGAGGTTTTAAAGTGGCATAAAGTTTTATCATTTAAAAGCAACCATTTACTGACCTAGACACTCTTAACAATGGAAATGAAACTGTAGATTTGGGGCTCTTGGAAGGACCCCATCTGAGTCTAATCTTTCTCTTTTTATACCTGGCCTGACTTCAGACGTGTTAGACATGCTCATTTAAATACCTCTTAAAGGACTGGAGAACATGCATTTAAGGTTTAAAAAAGTATGCCATTGTTTCTGACATGTGTTATTTCTGAATAAATATTTCACCCAGTTTTTTTTTTAAATGTGTTTTTCTTATAGAGTATTGGTTTTTACAATTATGGGTACTTAAACGTTTCAATCATTTGTTTTATGGTTTCGGGTATTACTGTTGTATTAAGGAATGACTTTTATACTCTAATGGTATAAAAATACCTTTTTTCATATGTTCTTCTGGTACTTTTTATTTTTTACACGTAAATCTTTAATTCATCTGTATTTTATTTTTATGTACTATGTAAGATATAATCTCCTCCAAATTGTTAATTACTAATGCCAAACATTACTTATAAAATTTATTTGTTCTCTATTGATTTAAAGGGCATTACCATAAATCAAAATTGTAATCATGTCACATACCTATAGTCTCAAAAGTGAGAAAGATAGAGGTTTATAAATCCTAGCACAATCATTCTTAATACCAGGGGTACCAAAAAAATGTATACAAGTGCACACTTTGGTCAGCGTTGCTCAACCAGTAGTTCACCATAATCAGAAGTGTCTGGAGGCTGATGGTAACCACTTTGAGCACTTCTTGTAATTGCAGAAGTCAAACATGACTTGTATTCATCTTTTGTTATCGGTATATATTGAGTATTACAATTTTAATACAGTTTTCCTTTCTTAAAATGCGTGTACATTTTTTTTTGGCACTCTCTGTATATTCACTAGAAAATTTCCCTTCCAATGGGAAAGTCACCCCTCACGAAAACAAACTTGCAAAATGCTTTCGCCTTTCTTTTAGCTTGGGGATGCTGGACCTATAGCATGAAATTAGAAACAGCACTTTCCAACACTAAGTCTAACTTTAAATAAACAACTTATACCTTCTATTACGAAAACAGAAGGAGACTAAGATACTCATGAGGCCAAGTAAGTGCCACCAAGTCACTGGGGTCTAAATAATTATAATAAAACAGACTGATGACTGTACTACCATGCAACATCTCAGTGTATTTTATGCATCTTCAGCAAATAAATTGACTTTTACTTTCAATACAATGAAAAATGTGCAACTAGTACCTTGACATGTCAGCTATTAAAGATTTAAGAGACACTGATTTTATTTAGAATTCTGTTGAATTACTTTTCTTTAATGAGGATTTAAAATTTGAAACCATGGGGTAGGCAGATGCTTATTCTTTGATCTGAAATCATGCTGTCTCTAATCTCTTTTGAGATCCAGAAAGAACATGACATGCGGTTCTTGTAGGGGCTTGCACAAAGGAGAAACAAGTTGTAATACATTACTTCTTTCCAGTGCTTTATTTAATATCAATGAATCATGGAAACAGAACACCAACTTGCTGCTTATAAACTAAATGGGCATTTCAAATAAAATATTTAACATTCTAAAGAACTAGATTAAAGATACCTAGAGGTCTGATTTTAAGTGGTAACAAAGGTGGAAATTAAATGTTGTTATCTAGATCTGAACATTTATGAACTATATGTATCGTGAGTTTTTTACTTTTACTTCTGTTTACCTCTGATGAGACCACTGCTTTGTGGAACTAAATATCAAAGTTGACTGGAATACATTATATCCTGCCTCAGTCTCCATGACTTACATATAGGTGAATGAAACAATTCATTATAATCAAGTGTTATAAGCAATTGATAGAACACTATTATAATCAGTAATGTAACTCCACAAAGAAATGTTACTAAATTTTATTAAATTACAAACTGAGCTAAATCCAAATCATAATATTTTTAAACTACAAATCAACCAATTTGCATAAGAAACCTGTTCACAATATAACACCACCTATTGTTTTAAAATTAAGCTACTAAAATATCCTCCAAATAGTAGTGATGTTAAATTTGGTTTGAGATTATATCTATTCCAATACAATTCTGAAGCCAATCAAAGTCAGTGGGTAGGTTATTAATGAAATAGTATGCCTTAAAAAAGACCTGTTTAAGCAGAAATTTATATAAATTGCTCACCAATGATGTGTCTGTAAGATAATGATGTATTTGTTATTATATGTGCAATAAGTAATCTTGTTAATATAGTTAATTCTAAAATACTTTAGGATGAAATCACCTGAAATATAATGTAAATCGAGTCTTTTCCTTTCTATTGTCCTGAGCTGTCTTGGAGCACATGAACAATTCCCAAGCAAATTAATAGGGAACAAAATGTACTGTGTTCGTTTGCTAGAACTGCTGTAGTCAAGTACCACAGACTGGGTGGCTTAAACATCATAAAATTATTTGTCTCATAGTTCTGGAGGCTGGAAGCCCAAGAACCAGGGGTTCTGTGCCTCTCCCCTAACTTCTGGTGGTTTCCTGGCAACCTTTGGCATTGCTTGGCTTGTGGAAACATCACTTCTCTCTATCTTTATCTTCACATAGTGTTCTCCTTGTGTGCATTTATCTGTGTTCAAATGTCCCCTTTTCATAAGGGCATCAGCCATATAGGATTAGGACCCACTCTACTATTACATCTGCAAGGCCCCTATGCCAAATAAGGACATTCTCAGGTACTAGGGGCCAGGACTTTAACCTATGACGTTGGAGGGACACAAGTAAAACCATAACACAAATAATCCAACAAGCCATGCCCAATCCAGAACCTCAGATGGCAGTAGAGTTGTGAAGATAAGAAGGTTCAAACCCTTAACTCAAGTGAAATGTTTGTTTTATTGACGAATTTAATTTGCTTGTGTTAATGCAGTCCTTCATGGGTCTGGCCAACCAATCATTTTTTTTAGGTTCTCACAGTGCTTCCAAAAGAAAGCCTATTAGCAATTCAGACAATAAAGAACTTCTCCCCAATAACAATGTGTTATAGAAATGAGGTCTAAAAACAATAGGACTTTGATTAAAATACTGTTCATTTTATAACAAGATTAGTACAATGCCACTGAAAGAGAAAGGACATTCTGAATCAAGGATCTTGTGACAGAGTGATGCTGCAGTACATCTGACCCCAGAGCAGCTACATACAACTTGCCATTATGTACCTTTGGCCACACATGGGGGGCAATAACACAGTTGTCTAGTGCTGTGCAGGAATCTCTAGGCCTTCTTTAGTATTGCAAGAAGAAAATGTAAAACTATTATTTCACCGAAGCAACATGGATTAGTTTCCTGTGGCTGTCGTAACAAATGATCACAAACATGGTGACTTAAAATAGAAGCCGTTTATTCTCCAACAGTTCTGGGGACCAGAAGTCCAAAATCAAGGTGTGGTCAGGCCAGTGTCATCCTGGTCTCGAGGGGTGAGTCCTTCCTTGGTTCTTCCAGCGTCTGGTGGCTCCAGGTGTTCTCTGACTTGTGACCACGATCTTCCTGTCTCTGCCTCTGTCTTCGCGTGCCTTCTCCTCTGTGCATCTGTGTCTTCACTTCTGTCTCTCATAAAGACACTTACGATTGAATTTAGGACCCTAAAATCTTGGTACTCTAGGAGGATCTCATCTCAAGATCCTTAACTTGATTACATCTCCAATGACTTTTTTCCCAAATCAGGTCACATTCACTGGTTCAGGGGATTAGGACATTGACATACCTTTTATGGGGCCACCATTCAACCCTCTAGACAACTTCCCAAGAATGTCTCTTGTGTTTTTAAAAATGCCTTAAATTATCTTTCAAATTAAGCTGTGTTATATTAGTGTATCAGTAGTAGTATAATATATTAGATGACAAAAAACAGAAATGGGAAGTTCATTCTGGAGGTAAATCAGGAGGGATACAGAGTCCATTAAGTTTTTCTAGGCTTTCACCAGTTCTACTACTGTGTTTCTCCAAAAATAAGACCGGGTCTTACATTAAGTTTTGCTCCAAAAGACGCATTAGGACTTATGTTCAGGGGATGTGATCCTGAAAAATCATGCCAGGGCTTATTTTCTGGTTAGGTCTTATTTTCGGGGAAATACGGTAGGTCTGCTTTACCTTCCAGCCTCCTCTCCTGGGTCATCTCCTTCAATGTCTGCACTTCAGCTAGACCACAAGTTGTTCTTCTCGTGTCTCTCTTCAGGGCTTTTGCCTAAGGACCTTACTCTAATTCTGTTGGATTCTGAGTCTCCTGGTTAACTTTGCTCACCAGTCCATCCTTTGGGTTTCAGTCCAAGAGTCACTTTTCTAAAAGTGGTCCTGACCCAACGATTCTGTGTTAAATGTCTTCCCTATGGGAATTCATAGCACCACGACTAATCTATCCATACAAACAAATATGAGAATCAATGGAGTAAAATGAGCATATTACTAACAAGTTGTAGCCAGTCTAGGAACCACAACATACTATCATTAAGGTGGCCACGTGGACTTCTAATTTAATTCCATTGTAGTTAGAGAATATTTTCTGCATCAAATTCGTCTTCTAAAGTTCTTCAAATTTCTTTTCTGACTTAGTAAGTAGTCAATGTTTGTAAATGTAGCATGTGTACTTAAAAGAAATGCATGTGTATCTATCTGATCAATTAGATCAAGCTTGTCAGCTATGTTACTCAAATTATCTCTATCCTTACTCACATGGGAGTGCTCTCCATCCATTGACTACGGAATCTCTCTTGCTTTGATTCAGGTTTTATCACCCTGAAACTCAAAGACTTTATCCCCAGGACAATTTGATTCTTTTTGAAGGGGCCAAATATCATTTAGATATCAACAGTGAAAACAGGTGATCTACATGGGTATAAAACAAAATGTGAATTCAAGATAATTCTCTTCTCCTTGTGTCAATTGTAAAGTGGCACCAAATACATTGTTACTTAGGAGATTTTTAAAAGTGTTTTGAGCAATAGTAGCCATGTTGACACAAATATAAACTCCCAATGTGACGAAGCTACAGATTAAAACTCTTTTGACTACATAAAGTTCTATTTGTTTGTTTTAGAATGCTACACTACTATAGGCACATCTCACCCATTAATTTATTTTGGAAAGACAGATGGTACTGCAGAGTCCTTTGCAGCAATAGTCGTTTGATGAGGCACCTCACTGATGGCGCATAAAAGCAGAAAGATAATAATTCAAAATTATTCAGTTCAAGAGTAGACACTGTCAAAAACTCCATTTCTAATTCTGTAGATTCAACACACATTATCAGCCCTCTGCTAAGGCTGCTCATGCTACACAGAACCGTTTGATTTCTTGACACCTCGGCAAAGAGAAAATTATAATTAAGGAGATGGTGTCATTCATTGTTTTGGGAGAAGCTATAAACTATCTAAATTGCAATTTTGAGATAGAATATATTATGTAAACTACTGATTATTAAGGTCAAATCTGCAAGTGAACAAGAAAATGGACAGAGGAAAAGAAAGGGATTTATCAAAGCTACTAGAACACACTTGCAATTCCCCTGTGCAAAAATAGTGTCGATGAATTAGGTATTTTTAATATGTTTGAAGGAAAAGTGTGGTGAACCTGCCTGCTAAGTAAAGATTCATGTTCTCACTTGTCTGGTTTTTTTTTTTTTTTTTTTTTTTAAAGTACTACGTATTTTATATTTTTTTCTGGAGCTAATATGTATTTGAGAGGATTACTACTTAATATAATTGAAAAATTAACTCAAAATTGGTACAATTATCTTAATCACAGTTTTATTTCTGGCATTTGAGACAGGGACTAAAGCACTCTGTGTGTGTGTGTGTGTGTGTGTGTGTGTGTGTGTGTGTGTCTCCCAGATGCCCTAGTGTGCATTCTAGCAGTTTTATAGAAGAATCTATTATACTCGTAAATGCATACTATAATCTGGGAGTCTTTTGTTTGTTTCTGTCACTTATTATTGTCAAAACTCTTACAGAAATGCCTTATCAAAACATTGCAATGACTTTCCATTCTACTCAGAGTAAAAGTCAAAGGCCTTCCAGTAACTGCAAGCCTTTACATGAATCCCCAACCCTCTATCTTTTAATTCTCACCCTCAGATCTGTTCCAGCCTCAGAGGCCTCTTTGCCGTTCCTCAAAGAATGCATTCTTCATCCGGAGACTTTCCACTTACTGTCCCCTCTGTCTGTAATGCTCCTTTAATTAGTAAATCACCACCATTGGCATCATCAGCCTTGTCATAGGTGGTAGGAATGAACTTTTTGCAAATTTTCACCTCGATCAGTAGAGCCAGATTGATATATTTGAGCAAGTGGTCATGTTAAATGTTCAGTAGTTTCCTTACTTGCTGTTTCTACTTGGTTTGTAAATCCAAGCTCACACATATAGGTCATTGGGAATGGCAGCAAGTCTTTGGGGGCTCTCCAGATGGTACTGGATATTCAAAACAATCATCGAGCCAGGAATTTGGAGATTTTAACCCCTTTAACAAAGCACTGTCATTTGATAATTTTGCCTCTCCTGCTTCCATTTTACCATGTAAATATTCATTATTTCCTCAACAACCCTTTTAATAATAAGTACCAACTATGTGCTACATAATAAGCAAGTCATTATTCCTACAAGTTTTTTTCTCTGCTTCTTTCAAACCATAATAGTGATTACTGAATTTGTGACAGGCTATCAGGCTTTCAGAAATATAATGACTTATGTCTCTTTTTGCTACAAGGAGGGCCTCAGTATCTTTTTCTCCATTGTTACTGAAATGATTCATCAACTATATACCAAAAATATTATATTGACCTTGATCTGGAAACATTTTTTGTTTCCAGAAATGTCATTGTCTTTGAAATTAACATGAAATCTTGGCTGGCTTTGCATTACTTGTGGTGGACACACGCTAAGGGGGGGTCTCTGTGACAGCTGCCTCCTGGTGGTCACACCTGTGTGTGATCCCCTCTCCACCTATGGGTAGGACCAGTGACTTGCTTCTAATCAATAGAACATGGCAAAGATGATTGGCTATCACTCCCATGATTGCGTTACTTTATATGGCAAAGGTGGTGGGATATTTCTCCTGCGATAGTGTTATGTTTCTCCTAGATTGTGTCATGTTGTATAAGACTTCTGCCATGATAGCAGATTTGCTTCAGAGACTTGCTGTCTTTGGTGACTCCTGCAGCTGCAAAGAACTGAATTCTGCCAACAACCTGAGTGAGCTGGGAGCAGATCTAGATGCGAACCCAGCCCTGGCTGACACCTTAATTGCAGCCTTACAGAGAACACAACTAAGTTCTGCCTCAACAAATGAGGAACAAAAACTGTGATTATAATTAACGGGTGTTTTAAGATGCTAAGCGTGTGGTTATGTCGCATCAAAATCAAACACATTAATATTTGGCAACATTTATCATTGAGAACATAATGAGGACTAGGAATAGATGGACCAACAGCTAATAGCTTAAGAAAATCTAAATATCATTGTTATATTTCATATGTTCTTTTCTTTTTTTTAATCCTTTCTTTTTTGATGGAGAAAGATAAAAATAGTTAAACAGAAAAGGAATTAATTGGAAAGATACTGGGTGGCTCATGGATCATGGTTTGGGCAAGAACAGGAGAGAGAACTAGGCTCAGCAAGGATCCTCAGAAGAACACCTGCTTCGGACACTGGCCCTTGCAATGCCACCACAGGACACCACACTGATCAGTCATACTGCTGAACTCGGAAGCCCCTGGGCCCTCCCTACCCACCACCGGATGTTCAACTCTGTCTCAGATACCATGAAAAATCTCTAACAGACCTTGACTTGATGACAACCCTCAGAGTTGAAAACCTGGAGCAAGTGCATCTGATGGTGACACACCTTGGCCACATACCCAAGTGATGTCTGCTAGGGGATGATGGCAGAGGGAATATCTCCTCAGTTTCAGGTGGAATTATGTTCCCCCAAGTAATACAGGTACTAAGATATGAGACGGAACAAAAGACTCAACATTTATATTTTAAGAATTAATTTGGAGCCATTCATCTAGTTTTGTGACTTGAGAACATATCATAGCCCAATAGAAATAAAAAAGGAAGCAAATTTCATAATGAAAATAATAGTAACCAATGACCTGAAAATTCAGTTTTTGACAAAATATACCCTGTTAAACATGGTAGCCAAGATGAGCTAACTCATAGTCAGTGTTTAAAAACATGACAATGATTAAGAAAGAAATGGGATTTCCATGGAAATCATAACTAGTTTTATATTTTAAGTTTGTGAATCAAATGGTATAATCACACTTTTCTTGGGAAACAACTGCCTACAGACTGCTTGACAGACCACAGAGGACCTTAAGTGATATAATGACTGCTATTTGAGAAACACTGACCTAAAGCATTCAGAAATAGTCCAAACATATATAGCAAGTAATATATAATAAAGGTGATAGTTCAAATGATTCAAAAAATTAATGAATGGTATGTAGACGTACATTGGCAAAAAATAAATAAATAAATAAATGGAGATCCCTACCTCACTCCTTAAAAACACATTTCATATATAATACATACAACATTTCATACACATAGCAAAATATGTATAATATTTCTTATATGTAACAAGAGAAAAATCAGAAAAAGCATGGTTCAATTTTTGAAAAATAAATTAGGAATGAGGAAAGCTTCTCTAAATGGGACACAAAACCCAGCAGAAGCCTTAAATAACAAATAACTTTATAAAGGTGATTACATAGAAATAAAAAAAGTTCTGCATTTACATCATTTATGAAAAGGAAAACATCCTAGATATAAAAAGTCATTATAAATCAATGAGAAAAATAGAGTAACATGGGCAAAAATCAAGAATGATGAAGAGATTGGTCACAGAAAAGAAGTAGATGCGACCAGGACTAAACAAAAACAAACTAAAATAATAATTACAAATAGATTTTCACCTTTTGGATTGGCAAGGAATTAAAAGTCTGATAATATTAATTGTTGCTGAGGGTGAGGGAAAAGGCACTCTTATGCATTGTTTGTAGGAGTGTAAATTGATAGAAATCTTTACAAGGACAGTTCGGCAGTATCTATCAAAATTTTAAAAGCATGTATGTTTTGATCCCATAATTTCACTTTGTACTATAGACCTATTTAAGTGGACAAAGACTTCTGAATATGTGTGCTCGGTGTGGCATTTTTATGATAGAAACACACACACACACACACACACATACTTCCTAAATGCCACCAACAAAAATGGACTGGTTAAATATATTTGGGTAATTCTAAATAATGGAACAGTATTTAAAATAATCATACATGTCAATATGAATAGACAGCCAGTGGATATCATTAAGTTCAAAATTATTATTACATCACAATATGTATAATCTAATTTGGGCTAAAAAATATGTACTATATGTAAATGAGATGACACTTGCTATCTGCAAATAACAAGTAAGTGGAGAGGATAAATGCCAAACGTTGGAATACATAAGGACTCCATGCACCATCTTAATGATAATAGTAAACCTAAGAAAGCTTCCATTTCCTGTAGTAGATAAATGTTCTGTGCATAGAAATTACTTCAATTTCTAGGATTCTCTAAATTAACTTTTCTGTCCTGAAAAACACTGAGAAAAAGGTTTAAAATATTGGTGCTGATTTTTAAATTTGTAATGACTCGCTATAAGGTCTCATGGGGACAAGACCAAGGTTTATATCTGCTGCAGTATCTGTTTCCTTTGCCAGCCAGACCCAATGAGCAAACTCTGTGGCATGCAAATCACCCAGGACTTGCCTGCAGCGATCTGCACGTGCCCGCTGTACACTCATCAGCTTGACACCTTGTAACACAGATTCTGTAGGCCTTTATCGTCCTTGGCAGGAACCCAAGGCTCACTCTCCAACGAAACAGTCAAGAGATAAATCCTCCAACTGTCTCGGCCTTGCTGTCATCAGGCTGCTTTGTTGTGAACATTTATACAATGAACACAAACTGATCAGTGTGAGTCACAGCTGGCCCCACGATGGGAAGGTAAAAATCAGACCACGTCTTCTTCAATAATCTCTGAGTATATTAATACCATCTTCAAATAGACAGAACATTACATATCAAAATGAAAAAAAAAAAAACGTTTCATTTTTCAGCCAAACTGCTCTCTCATTGAATGAACAGGACTAAGTGTACTCATTCTGGCAAGGAATCAAATAGCAGGAAAGTAAATTTGCTTTAAGTACAGCCTTTGAAGAGAATAGTACATTCTTAGGCTGCAATGTTCTAGAAGAGAACGTAGAACATATATTAAGACCTTCCTTGAAAGGGGTTCCAATTCAATAATTATATTGTTATTGTTGGATTATCTACAAGGGAAAAAATACTGTTCTTAAAATTATTACATAGAGTAAGGTGAACATGGGACTTGGAACTTAAAATTTTCTAGGCCATTTTCTACATGAGGTTATTTTCCTTTCCTAGTGGAGACCTACTGTAGTCCAGTAAGAAAGAGGCATAAAAATAGAATGAAATATAACTGTCATAGTCACTGCATGATACTGTCTTGATAGGTAAAATATTTGCTTCTAGACCAAGACTATTTCTATTTCAATCTTAAACCTATATATCATCTTAAAAAGTTCATTTTAAAAGTTCATATTAAAAAAAACAACTGGATACACATATACAAAAAAAAAAAAAATGAATCTAGACACAATCTTACATCCTTCACAAAAATTAACTCAAAATGGATCACGGACCCAAATGTAAAACATAAAACTATAAAACTCTTAGAAGATAACAGAGGTGAAAATCTAGATGATCTTGGGTGTAGCAATGAATTTTTAGATACAGCACCAAAGTTACAATTCATAAAAGAAAGAACTAATAAGCTAGACTCCATTAAAATGAAAACTTCTGCTCTGTGAAAGACAATGTGAAGAGAATGAGAACACAAGCCACAACCTGGGAGAAAATATTTCCACAAGATATATCTGATAAAGGACTGTTGTCCAAAATATATGAAGAGCTCTTAAAACTCACTAAGAAAACTAACAGCACAATTTAAAAATGGGCAAAAGATCTGAATAGACACCTCGCCAAAGAAATAGAAATGGCAAGTAAGTATGGGAAAAGATGTACAACATTATATGTCATTAGGGAAGTGCAAATTAAAACAATGAGATACCTTATACACTTACTGGAATGGTCACAATCTCAAACACTGACAACACCCAATGCTGGCGAGGATGGGGAACAGCAGGAACTCATTCATTGCTGGTAGAAGTGTCAATGGTACGGCCAACTTGGAAGACAGCTTGATAATTTCTTACAAAACTAAACACACAATTATCACACGACCCTGCAATTGTGCTCCATGGAATTTACCCAAATGATTTGAAAGCTTAAGCCTGCACATAGATGTTTACAGCAGCTTTATTCATAACTGTCAAAATCTGGAAGCAATCATGATGTCCTTTAACAGATGAATGGATAAGCTGTGGTCCATCCAGACAATGGAATATCATTCAGTGCTAGAGAGGAATAAGCTATAAAGCCATGAATAGACATGGAGGAAACTTAAATGCACATTACTAAGTTAAAGAAGCCAATCTGAAAAGGCTATTGTGTGATTTTCATTATAGGAGATTCTGGAAAAGCCTAAACTATGGAGACAGTAAAAAGATTAGTATTTTTTAGGGGTTAGAAGGGAGGGAGGGATGACTAGGCAGAGCACCGAGGATTGTTTGGGCAGTGAAACTATTCCGTCTGATACCTCAGTGGTGGCTACATACATACCATCACACATTCGTCCAAACCCATCGAATAGACAACATCAAAAGTGAACTGTCACGTAAACTATGGACTTTGGGTGATAATGACGTGTCAGGGCAGGTTCATCGATTGTAAAAAAACGGACCACTCGTTCAGGACGTCGATAGTGGAGATACCGTGTTTCCCCAAAAATAAGACCTAGCTGGACCATCGGCTCTAATGCGCCTCTGGAGCAAAAATTAATATAAGACCCGGTCTTATTTTACTATAATATAAAACTGGGTCTTATCGAATATAATATAATATAATATAATATAATATAATATAATATAATATAATATAATATAATATAATACCAGGTCTTATATTAATTTTTGCTCCAACAGATGCATTAGAGCTGATGGTCCAGCTAGGTCTTATTTTTGGGGAAATACAGTAGCTGTGTGCGTGTGGAGATGGGTATCTGGGGACTTTCTGTACCTGCTGTTCAATTTTGCTGTGAACCTAAAAACATAAAGTTAATTAATTAAAAAAATCCAAACATTCAAAAAATATTTATTTGGCTACATTTATAAATTCTAGCTATATTATTTTAGTCAATTGGCGGGGGGGGGGGGTGATCTATTTTATGTTTTTACTATAACATAAATATTTAGGTAAAATATAGATACCTAGGATAAGGTATAAAAACTTACTTATCCCCAAAATAGAAGCAGTCTAAACAACAGTATGTGGACCTCAAAGAAGCAGCTGTCTCTAGGTGAGTTTCAGCCAGTGCTTGAGAGGGGGGAAAGAAAACAGCTTAAGTTTCTCCTTTTGGTGGTTAAGGTACTTTTGCTTCTCCAATTCTGGAAGAATGCTCATTGAGCATTGGCTTAACAACAGGTCAAGGACGGGTCAGGCTAAGGTGGTTTGGAGGTGGGGAGCAGGCTTGGGAAGTGAACCATCTCAGTTCTTTTCTCAGGCTTCAAAGGCCAATCTATGCCAATGAGTTTCCCACTTAGTTCCATCACTACTTATTTTCACATATTAGTTTCAATTTTCTAGAATAAATGGCATTGTACCATAACAGAGATAGATTCATAACCCTAGAAATAAAACAGATTTGATCAAAAAAGGCACTGCAGAATAAAGAAAGAATTTTAGCGCTTCCATCATTTTTGTTCTTTTCTACTCACTTTGTCTCTGAATGATGCTTTATAACGTGCAGGCACTTTATAAGAAGCTCAATATTTCTACGATGTACACAGAAACAGTTCCGAGAGCTAGGCTTCAAACTTCCCTTTGTTGCTGAGCCCCAGTTTGTGGGCTTTGGAAAGCAAGCTGGGCATTTTAGGTCAAGAACTCAGCTAGATTCAAGGCCTTATCTTTTCCCTATTAGAGTGAGACAGTCTTCAATTCAGTTTAGTTCTATGTTCTCAATGGGTGTACCATAGGCGCAGATCCACTGTGGGCTATGTGGAAGGGGCCAGGAAGGCAGTCTGAGAACCGATTTCCTTGAAGGAGCTTAAATCTCCTTGAAGTGACACCATACATGGAAAGTTAGATACTATATAAAACCCCTTTTGACGAAAGCCTAACATGGTGTTCAATATTTGTGTGATGTACTTTATTTAATTTCCTGCTTCATGACTTTCAACAAGGGAGGCTGGTGTTTAAGGGAGAGAAGAAAGGATTTAGGGTATAATGCGTCTCTACAGCTTGTGTTGCTTCAATTAACCATTAAGAACATAATTTGTATGAGGCAGTGGTTAAGACCTATGAGTAATTTATTGTGAGAGACACTCAGAGTGCAAAAGATCCTTTCATTGCCGCCCCAGGAGAATTAGGTATGTTACAGACCTGCTCTATTAAGTTTCGATTAAACAAAGGAATTTACTTTGCCGTTATCAAGAGTGTTGCATGAATGGAATTCATTTGCATGATCTTTATTTATTTTATAAATAATGTGTCAGGAATGGGGCTTTACAAATACTAACTCATTTAACCTCTGTAACAAACCGACGAAGGGTTAATGATAGTTGGTTATGGAGTCAATAATAGTTATTACAAATTTTTAAGTTTATTTTTGAGCCATAATTAGGGCATAGATGGTTCAGATTAGTAATAAAACTTGGGTAAAATTAGCCAGGAACTAGATATCTAGTATTTGCCGAGATCCTACCACTGCAATTAATTTAAACATGTTACCAAATCAAAGATTTGATGTATTGTTACCTATTTCTTAAATTTCCTCTAAAAGCAGACAGAGATAATATGCCTGACTGTGGCTTTCTAGACATACTTCATTTCCTGAATGTTTGCATCCCCACAAAACAAGAGGATTTTTTTTCAAATAACAGTACAATAAAGACTTTCAATTACTTAATCTTAAATAAAGAATATTTATAAATACTCATCTTAGTATTATAAGAAAGACTCAAATCCCATTGTTGAAGTTTTTTTGGCCATGTGTCTAAGATTTTCATCTTCTTCTTGTTACAGAGATTACCTTAACAGAAAATGCAAGCCACAAGAAGATGACACTGTCTGAGCAGCAATCCTGCTGACGACTTTGCAGAGGTCAGCTCAGCTCATGCCATCTGCTCACTCACGAGGTGTACGATGCCACATATTGCCAATGGCACATTTTACAGGTTGTTCCCAGCAACACATTACAGAGAACACTCCAGAAGAAGCTGAGCAGCAGCCTGAACGTTCCTTGAATTTGAATTTCATGATCTCACGGCTGACAATTTCTGTCCTGGAAGAGCACACTGCTCTGGTTTGGGCTCTCTTTCAATAAGTGTCTTCTCGGAATGCTTCCCTCCTTTTGGCAGCACATTCAACAAGTAAACAGCTCCACAGGACTTACGTGCAGTGACACAACACTTCAAGCTAAAGGCCACCTACACAGCAGTGCCTCCTCATGCCCCCAAAAGTGGCTAGCAAAGTCTTCAGCTTCCAAGTACCCACAGCCCTCAGTAACCTGTATCACCTTCCATCCCAGTATTCAAGGACATTTTGTGGAGGGACCATTCTGATGCCAAACTGTGTTTCTCCATCACAGAAAGGTACTGGTTACTTGGGAATAAAGCCTAAATTACCTAATTTAATATTTAGCTGAAAGTGGGGCTTGATATACATTCAAATGCTAAAACTTGTTTTTAAAAATACCACTGGAAGGAAAATTCGGACTGGGCACCAGAAATCCATTCTGCCCTTTCTGAGATGGTAAAATTCTGTCTCTCTCGGCTGACACGGATGGCCACCTTCTACCTCTTTATGTTTCCAGAGATGTATCTAGGGAGAGGGCATATGATCAAAATGATTTTCATATAATGTTTTCATACTTGGAATTAGAGAATCTTATCATTTCTATGAGCATCTTTAAGAAAAGTATAAAATTATACCCTCCCTCATTACAACCTCTGTAAGGTAACCATCACCACCACCTTCTATATGGACTGAGTATGTGCTTTGACCTCTTTTAGGCATCAGAGATGAATAAATGAGTGAGGCCATGTCTTCTGCCCTCAAAGACGTGCAGTCCAACAAATTTTTTTTTTTTTTGCATTTAAGCATTTATCTCTTTATCAGAAAGTGAAGGGAAGAAACCTGAAAAATAAAACCTTCAATAATCAAAACATAGCCTAAAGAATGTTGGGACCAGGACTACTAAAGAAATCAGACTTTGATCAAGTGAGAAAGACCGCTATGGTAGACTGAATAATGCCCCTTACTCCATGATAGCATCCTAACTCCTGGGGCCTGTGAGTATGTTACCTACCTTATGTGACAGAAGACGAGATTATCCTGGATTCCCTGGGTGGGCCCATTGGAATCATAAGAGCCTTTAGAAAAGGGAGGCAACAGGGTCAGAGTCAGAGGGAGAAGATGTAAAGGCAGGAGCAGATGTCAGAGATGAGAAGATGCTATGCTGCTGGCTTTGAAGACAGAGAAAGAGGCCATGTGCCAAGGAATGTGAGGGGCCTCTACAAACCAATACAGGCAAGAAAACTGATTCTCCCCTAGAGCCTTCAGAAGGAATGCAATCCTGCTGACCCATTTTAGACTTCTGACCTCCAGAACTGTACGATAAATTTGTGTTGCTTAAATTATAGCAATTTGTTATAGCAACAACAGGAAATGACTATAGACACCGAACCAGCAGCTACACCTGGTTCCCAGTATAGGGACAGATAAATCTCGCAATTGATCCTTGCAATTCTGAATAAGTCTTCAGCACTGGGTCTGTTTCAAGTGGACTACTTCTTTGAATTTATCTCCTCCCACTCTCCTTTGAAATCATACTTCAGCTATATTGGCCTCCACACCATCCCTCAAATGGGTACAGCATGTCCATCACATTTTGCTCCCTTCCCCTTCTACCCAGTTTCCTCATGTATCTGCACGTCCTCAGAGATGTCTTCCATTGTAGACCACCCTTTCTTGGACAGCAGTCTTGTCATGCCCCTCACACCTTGTTTTATTTTGCTTCACAACATTTACAGCTACCTAATATATTTGTGCATTATTCATCTCCCCGGACAGAATGCAAGTTGTGTTTTATTCACTGCTATATTTCCAACTCTGAGACAATTCCCACAACATAGTCGGTGCTCAATGCATAATTCTTGAATACACGAAAGTACTCTTGGGGGCACTGGTTGCTACAGCAAATAGTGTTGGGGTCATCGCTCTTTCTCGGCATAAAGAACATTGGCTCTAGCCCTTTCCTCGTTCTGACTGTCTAATCTTTGTACGCCTAAGGACTTATGAAGAAAAATGAGTGGCAACTTTCACTGGGAATATTAAAAAAAGATGTATTTCACTTTCTAGAGAGTTTTATTTCTGGTGAGGCAATAGAATAAATATGCTGTATTGAAACAATTGTTGAGTTGAATTGTTGAAATCTAGTTCAATACCCCTCCATGTCCTAAAACTAACTCTGTCTCTCTCCATATATACATATTTATATTTTAAAATTCTATACTAGTCAAATATATAAATATACAGTTTCACAAATTCTATATTAGTGAAATACTTCATTAATATAGAATTTGTGAAACTGTACCCACAGGCAAAATCTATAGCATCTCAAAATGCTATTAATATAAAGAAAAGGGTAGATCATATTGAGTAACTTTCTCTAAGACCCAAGTTATTACAGAGGATAAGCTAATGCTTATGATTGAGAAGGCACCCATGAGCTCATGTTTTAACCAATGTGACAACAGTTGTGCTTAATATAATAAATATAAGAACTATAAAATAATAAGATTGGTTTTTAAACAATCACGCCATAATTTTCAGAGCCAAATGAATATTGTCTGCCTAAAATCAGATCTCTTATGAGGTGCTTCAGATATTTCAACAAGATTATCATTGCTCAGAATATTTTGGCCAACAAGAACATGAAAGAATGCTTAACATCATTAGTCATAAGGGAAATGTAAATCAAAACCACAATGAGATAATACTTCACATCCACTAGGAGGGCTATTATTTAAAAAAATGGAAAGTAACAAGTGTTGGTAAGGATGTGATAAATCAGAAGCCTTGTATATTGCTGGTGGGAATGTAAAATGGTGCAGCCACTGTGGAAAACAGTTTGGCAGTTCCTCAAAAATTAAACAGAGTAATACCATATGACCCAGCAATTCTACTCCTAGGTATGTGCTCCAAAGAATTGAAAACAGGCGTGCAAACAAATACAAATGTTCACAGCAGCACTATTCACAATAGCTAAATGTTGAAACAACCCACATGTCCATCAGAAGGTGAATGGATAAACAACATGTGGTACAGCCATACAATGGAGTGTTATTCAGCCATAAAAAAGGAATGATGTACTGATACATTACATGACATGGATGAACCGTGATAACGTTATGTTAAGTAAAAGAAGTGAGACACAAAATGTCATATTTCGTATGATTTACCAGACTAGGTAAATCTATAGAGACAAAAAGCAGACTGGTGTTTGTAAGGGGCTGGGGGGAGGAGAGAATGGGGAACGACTGCATAATGGGGAACGAGTTTTCTTTTGGCTGATGAAAATATTCTGGAACATAGATAGAGGTGGTGGCTGTACAACATTGTGAATGTACTTAATATCACTGAATTGTACATTTTAAAATGGTTAATTTTATGTCATGTGAATTTCACCTGAATAATTTTTTTTTTTTTTTTTAAAGATGGAAAAAGACTCTTGAATTCTCCCAGGCTACTTACACAGTGGCCCGGCGTATTGCATATGGTTAGGTGCCCAATAAATATTTACGAAATTGAATGGTAGAAAATATTCATGTCTTGCAAGTAAATTTATTTTTTTAATTAGTCAAGATCACTTCAGGTCATTCAGATGAACAAGATAGGTTATCAAACTGAGTCATGCCATCTTAGTTTTGAAAACAAGAATGTGTAAATACAAAGTAAGAGAGACTACTGCCAGAAACTCATACTTCCCTCCGCCTAGAAAACTTGAACCTGTTCTTCAAACACTCCAGTCCAAATGTCGCCTCCCCTTGGAGCTCCCCTACCTTGCCAAGCTTCCCTCCCAGCCCTTCCAACTTGGACTGTTCATAGTTATCGAAGCACTTCCAGTTTCATAACTTATCTGTCTCCCCACAACGGTGTCAGCTCAAAATAAAGCAATGGCTCTAATGTATTGACACACTTAGTAAGAAGCACCGCATCAGCGATACAAGGCTTCACAAATGTTTGTTGAATGACAGCATGAATGAACTAATGAAGGACTGAATAAATAAAGTTTTGGTCCGGCTTATAAAATGCTCAAAGGGCAACTCTAAAATCAGAATTCTATATTTGTTTTGAGTAATACCAAAATTTTGCAATGAAGTTGTGCTCGTCCAATATAATTCTTGAAAGAACCTCTCTGTTTAAATTCTAATGTCTTTGCTAAAATACACCCCATTCTTTTTTTTTTTTTTTTGCAAAATGTATATTTTCTTTCTTTTTTTTTAATTAGTTTCAGGTGTACAAAACAACATAGTGACTAGATATTTATACACCTCACAAAGGAATAACCCCAATAAGTCTATTACCCATCTCACACTACACATATTTATTACAATATTATATCCCAACCTTCTTTAATTGACACACATTATACATTCTCCCTAGGGTGACTGACGTGCATAGCATAGCCAGGCAGGTTCTCTTAAGAGCAAAGTTTTTCAGAATAAACATGTACTAACTTGTTTGCTATAAGGGTAAACAACAGTCTTTGTCATTAAGGAAGAAATGTTTTAAAATTTTTGTAATCAAGCTGGCAGCTCAATTCTGCCAGGCCTCTCTTATCTCATGGGAATATCCTCTGATAGCAATGTAGTTTTGTGCTAAATTTCAAACAAATCTGGGCCACTGCAGGTTTGTCAGGGGTGGGGCAGTCATGTAATTATGGGCCTTCATTCTGTTGTCACACAAAACAAGATGGAATTCTTAGCATTTTCCTTTGACCTTGGGCCACTTCTTGAAACTTGAAACAGCATGAAACTTAATGCAGTCAAGCAGATTGAAATAAGAAAACAGTGTTCACCTGAAACTTCACCAAACGGATAAAAGCTATGCTTACAAAAGATTTTAAAAAGCTATGCTTACAAATCTCCCTGGTTTTGAAACCTAGTTCCATTTAGACAGCCAATCATTGGTATATAATGAACATTACCTACAACAACCCTTCTATCAGCTCAACACCTCTGCTTTACTCTTCTTCAGGATTCTTATCACTACCCGGCATTCTGTCATACATTTGTTTGTTTATCTATTTATTTTCTGTTTGTCCCAATAAAATGTGAACTCTGTGGTAGCAGGACTTGATGTATCTTCTCACCACTGTATTCTCTGCAGCTAGAAGAGTGCCTGAACAGTAGGTGCTCAGTTCATATTTGCGGAATATGTCTTTCATCTATTTCATATTCCAAATAAGAAAGAAGTTGTTCCAAACAATAAACTTCACCCAGTCATTTTTAGCAATTGCAAAATGCACACACTCACGAGTGGAACTGCATCTGTTAGAGACACACTGATATGCCATACAGGAAGACATAAAACCAAGTGCCTGTATCTCCTTGCATATGGTGAAAAGTCGAAATCAGTCCATAGCACAGACTTATCTGATAAGTCATCAAATATTATCTGACTGAACTGTCCAGGTAGCACTTTAAATTCTGAGTCACCAAGTAAAACTTTGATATGTCTCAAAATAAACACAACTCTGGCATGGAAATTATCCTGTTCCATTGTATGTATGAGTGACCATATTTTTAACATCAGACAAATGACGCACTCATCAAGCATTGATAATAGGAGATTGGGTACTAGTCCACGCTTTGCTCCCACCATGTTCCTTGACTCCTGCTTTATTATGACATTGTTTTCATCTCTTGACTGTGGGCAGCATCTCTCATTGCCATCACTGCTGTTGACTCTTAGATCCAATGACAAACTCAGCTTCGCCTCCAAGGTCAAGCCGTTACACACTCACCCTCTGGCTTCCCAGCTCAGCCCCTTGAGGAAGCATCTCACCTGATTCTGTGCACCCCTGGGGTCCTACCACTGGCCTGCAGCTCCTCAAAGGCATTGAACACAAGGCCCCTCCCAGACACAGGTGGAGTTTACCCATCTGAACACAACTACATGTGATGAAAATAAACTGCTTCCTACAACATCAAAAATGATTGGTGACATAGTCCCAAATTGCTTATTTTACCCGTACGGCTCACATCCACTCTCAACATAGGAAGACAAGAAAAGCCAATTAAAATGCTCCTGTTGTGGTAATATAGCATGCAAGTTAATCACTCGGTCCTAAGAGTTAAGATTTCACGGCTAGCTCTGATTAATAAAAGAGCAAGTTCAATAATAGCTTTTATTGCTTGAATTGGGGCACTGTGAGGAATGGGTGGGGAGGTAGGACCTTCAAACCATCCACTCCAGGTTACTGTGGGGTTCGGGCCCATCTCATGAGCATCTGACGTGTTCCCAGGATCCGAGGCTTCTCACATGGTAAGGCAGTAAGTACATGTGCTGTTTTCCAGTTAACTGATGAAAACACATTATTGGCTTTTGAACATTTCTAAAAGTGGTACATGCCTATTGTAAAAGCAAAACCAAAAAGACTTCAAACAAAATAGAAAAGTATGAAGTAAAATATAAAAATTCCCCTTTCATTCCCCAGCGATTGAGAACTAACAGCTTGGGATATACTCTTTCCAGACATTGCTCATGCACATGCAAAATGTTTTTATAAAAACAAAACCAACTTTATATGCCATAATCACATTAACTTATTTTCAACACTAATTCAGAATTATTTCTCTCTCGTCTGAGTAGTATGACTGTTTTATTTTCCCCTCCACATATTAAGAGCAGGGGATAATTTAAGCATATGATACATTTTAGGGATTTTGGAAAAGAATTTCTCTTTCTAGAGAAGGTAATTGAAAATGTTCAAAGAAAATGAATAAAAAATATCATTAGACTGACTTTTTTCCAGGTTGAAGGCTGGTTCTTTTTTACTCCCCACTTATGGCCAAGCTTCACATGGCTGATTCCTGTGATATACTGAAATCCTCCTTCAGAAAAAAGAATTTTCTTTAGATATATGCTACTTCCTTCTTCATGAGATATCAAATTCAATACACTTGCTACTATAATTATTACATGTCCCATCTTCCCCTGCAAGGGATCCTTACAAAAAATACACATTTTAAAATTCTAAATTTGGTTTAAGGGCAGCCAAACAGAAAAAAAAAAAAGAAGATTCACAAGAACTATTTCTGGATGTATAAGGATTTTACCAGCATCTTTGAGCTGATAACCATGTTTTGCATTTTTGCATCCAACTGTGTTTCCTTCAAATGATCCCTTTCCCCTTAAACTTTAAAAAAAATGCATAACGAGAACGTATAAATACAACATCGTGCTACATAGCACATTTTGCAACTTGGTAACAACGGCACAAGCAGTGAGTCAGCCAGCATGTACTGTGTGCCTACTATGTGCCATATACTGCTCCAGGCCTTAAGGAAACCAAGGAGAAGATAACTTTGCCCTTGAGCAGTGTCCCCACTAGCTGGGAGAGTGGACGTGAAGGACCAATGGCACCACAATGGTCTATGTGCCAGGTAAGCTCAGGGAGTAACTAAGCCTGAACTGGGGAGGGGAAGGATTTCCAGCTGGTGACAGATAAGCCACATGTCCTGAAAGACAAGCGTATTCACCAGGTGAGGAACAGGGAAGGGACAGTGGATGGGGAGAAGAACATGTAGCGAAGGAGAGAAGGAAGAACGCAGTATCGGGGATGAGATGAAGAGTTTGGGGTGCTGGGGCCCAGGACTGGGGAACTGGAGGTGGGTGACACAGGGGGGAACCAAGCAGACCAGAGCTTTGTGTGACATCGGGAGTTTTCATTTAATCCTGAGGGCTTGGGCAAGATCATAAAAGATTGTGTGAAGAACTAGGAAATAAATTGAACTGCCACTTAGTCCAAGAAAAAGTAAAGAAATTCATGAACTCCAGCCCCTACACGGGAACCATAGGAAAACGTCCCAGGCCCTCACTGGGGTCTGTGCCCTACCATTTGGACAAAAGGATAACAGTCTCAATTACCTGGTTTCCCAGACCACAAAAGAGAAGGAGCAGCACATGTAAACTTCTTTTAAATCTATATGAGATGATGGATGTTAGCTAAGATTATTGGGGGAATCATTTCAATGAATATATATCTCAGGTCCTTATGCTGAACACCTTAAATGTACACAGTGCTCTATCTAGGTCGATTATATCTCAACAAAACTGAAAGAAAAAAGAAATAGAACATTAAATAAGGGAGGGAAATGGGAACTGCCAAAAGCATGGAAAGTGACAACAGCAAAAAGAGACAGTTGAGGGTCTGAAGACACAAGGTAAGAATGCAAGGGGGCCAGGGCAGGTGGAGGGTGGGGCCCTCATGACCACCTGTGAGGATTAAACGTGTAAATAGTTGTACAGATTTAAAATTCGTGTCGGCCCTAGACTTGTCTGTTGGTTACACTTCTCCCCAGTGCCAAGTTCTTTGCATTGTTCCACACTCTTGAACTATTGTAGTATATTCAATTTGAGAAGGCAGGCAAATGTGACTAGATATAAGAAAGAGTGGCCATTGAAGAATGACTCTCATGCAAAACGTAAATTAAAATAAAATGGTGGTGGTTGAAGGGTGAGCCTCCTGGTAGCTGCCTGAGTCTTGTGCTATTCCAGAGAAAGAGATAGAACTATGGCAACAAGCTGCCCGTCTGCATTGAGGGGGCCTGAGGGGACTCAGGGTGCATGGGAACTCATCCCTGATCACTTGAGTTTTCTTTGTTGCCAGCTCACTCCAAATAAATAAGCAAGAATAAAACCTGTACAGCCCTCCCCATGTCTTCTGTCAACTTGTTTCATAAACTAGCATCTACCTTGGTCTCTCTCCCTCTAATCTGTCCAAATATCCTACCCAATACTCCAGTCCGTCCCAGATCTGGAACTGGATCCCCACGCTCAATCTCTGTGGGAAAATGCCAGGGCTACCTTAATCCTCCTACTCTTGTCCTTTCCCTGGGGGTTTGTACTGTCCCCCCCTGCTTCCTACCTGCCATATAAACATATACCCTTCCTATACGTGGTCCCCAAATTAATAAGCCTCTGCCAGAATTTCCAGCTGCTATCCATTCCCTGATCACCTGATTGCATATCCTAGCACAGACAGCTTCGAGATAACAAATTAGGACACTTTTGTTTCGTGGACACTGTGACCAAAGCCATTTGGCTGTCCTCCCCAGAGACCGTCTTTGTAGCTAGGACAAACATAACCACATTTCCCTGAAAAACAATATTGCATGCAACCCGAAGGGTAAATTGTGTTTGGCTTTCCTTCTGCATAAAAGTCAATGGGAATTAGATTTGCCATGACCCATGTCTCATGAGTTGGCAAATGGCCAAGCATATACTCAACCAGACAGGCTTTTTCTATGTCAATGCAACATTTTCCATGTGCAGTTAAGCTGTGCACGAAGCTACTCTCTGAAAATAAATACATAAATAAATAAATAAATAAATAAATAAATAAATAAATACACTTCTTTGTCTTCGTTTCATATCTGCAAAAGTAGATGATCATTTGAAATGTTTACATAATTCACTGGAGAACTGTGAGAAATGAACTATATTTGTAAGCATTTTTGAAGATGAAAGGGATGTAACTGAAGAATGTACAGCATTCTAAAAAAAAAAAAAAGGAAAAAATCACTTAGTTCTAGTCCTGCATTTAAAACATAGTTTCGTGGGACTTGATTTTGTTTTAAAATAAACCAGGCATCCAAAAGTACCTTAGGAGTTTTTATAGTTTTAAGGCTCATGAAAACTTACCCTGGAGCTGCAAGGGACAAAGCCATGTCTGTTAGCATAAGAGACACCTTTATTTACAGAATGTTAGGGTTGTGATAAAAACTGACAAAAGCCAGGAAATTGAAAAGTTAAGGGTGGTGCTTCCTTCTAAATGGATGCTACAGGGCTCCTGGTTTTCCACGAAGTCTGGATTTTACAGACAAAGTTGGCTTTAATTTTCAATTCTCTGGCTTTTTTCAATTAGAATCATAGTCACACAGTTATTTAAACAAATGTCTTTGAACTTCCTTAATTTAAAGAAGTGACCCTTAGGTTAATGAATGTTGTAACATGCTTATTGTTTGAGCAAATGAATTGGCTCCACCTACTTCCGTCTGTTCTGTAAGTACCACAGACAAGCATGTTGGGTACTGTGAAGAAAGTCTTACATAGGAAACCTAAGATATTTTTTATTTTTATACCATGCTGACCAATCATAAAGGTCAGGATTGCCAATCTTCCATTTTACCTCCTTATTAAAAATGCCCTAAGTTAAGCTGCTTGTAAAGATGGATGGTTGCCAAATTTCCATTATTAGGCAAATAATACCCGAGTATATGAAATGCAAACAGAAACATGCAGCAGTTGACAAATGAAAGGCAAGTTGGGTGGATGAAGTTTTAAGCAAATCTCAGTCACCGATATGGAACCTAGAGAGTGCCTCTCCACAGTACATAGATGAAGAAAATACAGACTTCACCACCACGCACCAGTCTCAGTGAGAGGTGCTGCTTCATTAACAGGTCAATGAAGGCTTCCAATAGGATACATCAGAGCACTTTTGTGAATGGCACAAGATCTTTATGATTCTAAACAATGATTGCTTTCATATTGACAACAATCAACAATCTTTACAACACACAAAGCAGTAGAAATCTGCTTTGTCTGAGCAGCTTCATTATATGTCCCTTAGGCTGACAAGTCTTACCAGAAGTGTGCAATGAATCACCTAGGAAACATATTTTTCAAAACTACAACTATCTCTTGCCCTCCATGGGAGATTCTGAACTATAGGTCTGGTGTGGGGCTGGGATGGTGATAGATAGATGGACGGATGGATGGATGGATGGATGGATGGATGGATGGATGGATGGATGGATGGGTGGGTGGATGGATGGATGGATGGATGGATGGATGGATGGATGGATAGAGAGACAGACAGACAGACACATTTTAACTCCCAAGTGATTCTGATAGGCTCCCACTGCTTGTCTTAAGTGGTATATGGCCACACCACTCAACTGCCAATAAAAATTAATTCATCGTTTCTATGCAAGTATTAGCACAATAAAAGGTAGACATCAGGCTTTATTTCAATCAGTTTATTCACTTGCCCTCTTATTGTACACTTATCTTCTACCAGGCCAGGCTGCATGAGGAAATGAGCTCATGCAGAAGAGAAGGCCCATCCTTGAGGAGCCTGTGGTCTAGTTGAAGCGGCAGATGCATAAAATAGTATTACAGTTCATCTGATCCGTGCTATAAGAGGGGTAGGCAAGTGTTCTGTGGGAGTCAAGGAAAGAGAATGCCAGTTCTATCCAAAGGAATGACAGAAGGTTCCACAGAGGAGAGGCCACTTGAGCCGGGTCTTCGTCAATGTGGAGGCTTTTCAAGGTGGCGATGAGAGATGCAGCCAGGACCTTCATGTAGAGGACCAGCATGTTAAAGTCATGCGTGTTTCTGAGGTCTACCGAGAAGTGCAGTGTGGCCAGACCATGGTGCACGTGTGTGAGGGGGACAGGAAGAAGGAGCAGGAGGGGCAGTTACGGTGGGGATATGAGGGACATCTGTGCAGGAGTGACATCATAGGCAAAAAACAAAACAAAACATGATAAGGGTCCCCTGGAGGTCTCCTTTGTAAACCCTGGGGGATCCACCCAATCCTGTATGCTTCATTTGTAAACACGTTTAGAGTGAAACCCCTCTGTCAATTACACTTTTTCAAATGATCCTGGCAACCATGTTAAGTCAAATACCACAAAAGATGGTGGTGTTTTGTTTTGTTTTTAATTTATTGTTGTTTCCATTTAGAGGTAGATAGTAAGCCTAATATAAAAAGCATGCCATTTACCAAAATACTCACAAAAGCAAGTTCATCAAATCATCCCTATGTTTTGATATTTAAGGTCATTGTCAATTCAAAATGATCTGAAACTCATTCTGAGGTGTGTGTGTGTGTGTGTGTGTGTGTGTGTGTGTGTGTGTGTGTATGTGTTTGTAGGGGGAAGTATAAGGTGGAACAGGACCTATTTCTCTATCACTAGAAAGCAGGCCGCCGGTGGTGAGTCACATGGATACAGCAAATATAGCATCGGTGTCTAATAGTGGCTCTGACCCAGCCGCTCGGCACAGATACCCGGTTAGTGATGACTAAATCATAGCAGTGCTATTTGTGGGGTCTGATAATGTATCTATTCTATTATAAACACTTGACAAGGCATGTTTAGCATCTCTTATTAATTTAAAACTTTACATGTTCAAGTCTCACCAGAAATAGTTTTTGCCACTGTGATGAATCTTCACTCAGTATTTAATTTGCTTGAGAGACACGGAAGGAGAAAACAATCTTCCTGATTAAGATGTATGTGGCTCAACCTCTCTCCCCCTGTCTTCTTTTGACCAGGTCCACATACTCCAAAAGGATCAATTGCAGAAAGCCTGGGTTCCGTTGTCCTATCCTGATACATTGTCCAGAAGCCTCTGATCTTTTATTTTCAGCTTATTTCCTTGGAGGTCTCATTTAGTCACACAGCCTGACATTCCACCAGGAAGCAGATAATTCCCAAGCACACATTCTCAGCTAGATTGGCCTATTCAGGGAGAGGGAGAAGGAAGAGCAGAGAAGAGGAAGGGGGAGAGAAACGGAGTGCTTACTTCTACTAGGTAACTATTTCTGAGTGTCTATACAGTGGTTCCTATCCTGGTTGCCCATTAAACTATTCTGGTGAGCTTTTAAACAAATACCAATATTGGGACCCCACGCTAGGGACTCTGATCTAGTTTGTACAGGTTGGGGCTCACAGATTGGTATATTTTAAAAGCTCTCCAGGTGATTCTAACAGGTGGCCAGAGCTGAGATCACCTCTCGAACTCTTTAGAGGATACAGCAAATCTCTATGATGTGTCAGCTGCCCTCAAAATGCTTAAAATATGGTTGGGAAGAAAAGCTAGAAAGGGAGGGTAATCTCAGACAGACTCCCATCAAGTACAAACTGTACGGTGGGTTCTGTTAGTGCCCTGAGAAGGGTACGGTTTCAAGATCCGTTAGGAAGGTGTCATGAAGATGGGCTGCGTGCTGGGCACTAAACAACACTGGTTTTAGTTCATTAAGTTCCCCATCAACACCGCCACCCCAAACAAGAGCCTTGTAAGTAGATTTCATTCTAAGGAGCTTCCTTTCTTGCCTCTCTCCCATCCATTCTTCCCATGATTATGCCTTGAAATCACCAGTCTTATCATGTCATGCCTCTTCTTCAAACCTAAGGCTTCCCGAGAGCTCATAGAATAAAAGTCCCTTCATGATTGGCCTGAGGCTGCTTGCCCATGTAATACCTATGAATGTTCATGAAAGAAACACTCATATGTCTTCCTACCCATGGATGGACTTCCATCTAATAGTGTATTTAGGTATGTGATATGCTGATCTTGGACACTGCTATTTAAAAATGAATCTCCTCTTGGAAAAACTGCTCTGAATTAATTCAATAGCATACTTGATTTAATTTAAAAATATATATCATATGGTGACTACATCCCAGGTACTGTACTCGATGCTGTAGAAGACACAAAGATGAAAACTCCCCACTCTCAGTGTAATATGACAATATGAAAAATGCTGGGTTGAATTTTGCTCTTGTGAAAAAGAGCTGAATTCCAGTTTATAAATCACCCACTTCTTTATTGAGTGAGCTGTCACTTAGCCTCAGTTTCCTCATGTGTAAGTTGGGGAAAATAATATTTACTTACAGAGTGATTACAAGAATTAATGACGTGACATGTAAAATACTTAAGTTGGTGCCTAGGACATAATGACATTCAAAAAAAAAAGAAAGCTCCCTTCTTTTCAAGACATTTAAAACAGAGGGTGCCAAAAAAATGTATACATATTTTAAGAAAGGAAAACTATATTACAATTGTAACACTCAATATATACCGATAACAAACGATGAATACAAGTCATGTTTGACTTCTGCAATTACAAGAGGTGCTCAAAGCGGTTACCATCAACATCCAGAAACTTCTGATTACGGTGAACTACTGCTTGAGCAACGTTGACCAAAGTGTCCACTTGTATACATTTTTTTGGCACCCCCAGTATCTAGTTAAATATAATTTGCCTTTGTTAGATATGTTTGCGATGCCTGACTTACAAAACAGAACTCTGAAATTAACTTTTTACATATAAAACTCTTATCAATTTTAATAATTCATGTGACATGTTAGTTTGGATAAATAAAATCTGTACATCACTCCTAATCCCATAGATGTAACTGAATTCCATTTATTTCCAAAGCAGGTTTAAGTCCTAGCTCTCTTTTTCTCTTTCCTTCATAAGATGGTGATGCTAACAAGAATGAAATGCTCCAAAGGCTAGAAACAAAGAACAAGAGGAACCCTGGACATACATAATACAGATATTTAATTCCTAAATATTCAAGCTTTGATATTTATGCAAACAAACCGTTTGCTAGCTCCCAAAAATGGCTTCCTATATCTAGAAACAGGAAGTTGAGAAGAATTCAGGAGAAGAAGAGTAAGGTGAAAATGGAAAGCAAAAATAAGAATGAAGGGGTTTTAACAGTGATCCCCAAATCTGAGTTATTCACTTTGTAATTAGGCATGACCTGTGGTTCATATGACTAGGAAATGCTGCATTCTATATTCCATCTTGGGAATTCGCAACAAATATTAGCACAGGCAAGGAATTATATGCTAATCTATTAACATGTTAAATAACGTGTTTGACCCTGTTAAACTCAACAATTCCCCAAATTGCCTGAACACTAAATACTGTGTGTGTGAATTAATTAATATTCTATGTTAATCAGTATACTATGGAATTAGGCAATGGCATATTATTTAGATAATGATGGATTATTGATTTCTTTTTTTTTTTTTTTTTGCCAAAATGCATTCTTGCTAGTTCTCCATATCTTTTCCAATGCTTCTTCTTGATCCAAGCAAGCCACTTCACAAGAATCCCTATTTTAGCCTATGGATGTATGAACACAAGAATTCATTTTGCCTTTGGAAAGATGAGTGGTGGCAAAGAAAAGAAAAACATTCAGAACTAATTCCAACGATCTGAAAAATAAAAACAAAAACTTTGTTTCAGAAACAGAGACTTTGTCCTGCTTCTGTGCACTCTTAAACCATGTCTGTTGGTTTATTCTCAGGCAGTCAAAGGTGTTCTACAATCAGTAAAAACTACTAAGAACCTGCAGTGCCACTCATGGAGTACTTTCATGTTTTAAAGTGAACCTATTTTTCGTTTTGGCATTTTTGTTTTAAACTGACAGTGACTCCTATAGTAATATCATCATTTTGAAAATCTATGTTCCTAGAAGCAGATGATCAAATTTTGGTCTCTCCCTTAGAAAGATATATTTATGTGAATCCTGGATGCTCACAAATACTTATTTGATGAACCAGAAAGTGCTACAATAGCACAGTAGTCTTCACAAGAAAGTCAAAGGAAAATACTGTAATTACTTATTTCATAGCTAGTGAAATATTCAAGAATAACTATTTTTACAGTGTAAAAGGCATTTCAGAGAATAAGAATGAATTTCTTTTTTAATGAAAAGTCTGCTTTGACTGGACTACTTCCCCTGTCTCCTAATCCACTCATCATGCTCTGCTGATCCACCACCAATGCATCTCTCCATCCCATCCCCATAGCACCACCACCCACATCAACATCAACGGCACTCTTGGGACAGCCACCTGACTGTCCTCTGCTTGGAAATGCTTACCTTGCCATAGCATCATCACACTGCTAAAGACATCCTGCTAGAGTATATATTTGCTTAGAAAGCAATCCTGCTTTAATTTTTGGATGGTTGTTTAAATAGCCAAATGCATTGAGTATTACCACACGCCAGCCATTGTACTGAAAGCTTTCACATATATTATCTTATTTTCTCCTCATCACAATCCTGACAAGAGTACAATCATCATTGTCCCTTACAGATGAGAAAGTACACGGCTACGGAATTTATACAGCTTGTTCGTGGTCACTGGGATGGCAGGTAGCAGAGCTGGTTTTCATCTCAGCTTATTTGACGCTCCTGACCCATCCATTATAAACCTTCCCTCGACCTGGCTCCCAAATAATTCTCCATTCTCTTTTGCAAGGAGCTCGTAGTCTGTGAACTTCTCACATTCAGTGGTTATATAACAAGGGTCAAAAGCCTTTAAACCAGAATGTGAGGGACAGAATGCAAGATGAGGACACAGCAGCTCTCACAGCTGCCACTTCCCCTCCCAAATGAATGCACCTCTCAGGACCCATGCACAGTAACGGAAATATCTTGGTCTCAAGTGAGGAAAAAGGCACCCAAAAAATGCTACAGAACTTGTGCTAATACTCTGTTTCTGAAGAATATGGAATTACATTTCAAAACATTGGGTTTTTTTAAGATATTAATCACATGCTACTCATCAGCTCTGCCTCCGCATCTCTTTCCACACCTCACCCACGAGAAGCACTTGGTGAAGGCTAGGGGGAGAGGGAGCAAACAGTCACAAACGTAGGCGCAGAAGAACATGGACTGCAGCTGCAGTCATAGACTTGTTTAATAAAGGACCATCCCCCTGAGTTGTTATAGAACGCATAAGAAGAAACAGTCACATGAAAAGGAAGAAGAAGGTTAGATATTGCTAAAACTGCCCTGACATATTCCACACACACACACACTGTTTGATAAATATTTTATTGTTATTCCAGGAAAAGCTTTTAAAGGACTACATAAGCCAGCAATTATGGGGAAGGGATGTCTCCTTCTCTGAGATAGGAGGAATGGCAGCTCTCGCTGCTAAGGAGAGGGTAGATAGGCTCACACACCATACCTGCTGAAATGTGCACATAGTCACCCAAAGAGCCGAGTCCCAGGTCCCAACTCCTCCGTATTTGTTAATAACAGAAAGTACACACAAATATGCCTGACGCAGCCTTCTGCGTGATTTAAGTAAGTCAGAGGCACTCGGCTTGTGTGTACCCACTGTTGTGTTTCCGCCTAACAATTATCCAAACCCCGGCACAGAAAGCCCTGCCCGAAAGAGGCCCGAAAGAGGGTCCAATTGTTAAGGTGCTCAGCTCTAAACTGTCAGCCTCTGATATCCAGGCCTAAACCCATTTCTGATTGGAAAATACAGGCAGATATTCAACATCATGATCTTGTTTAAACTAAATTGGAGAAACTGCAGTGCTCCGAGTTCATGGGGTGTCTAGGTAGAATGTTAAAGATATTTGGAGATTCGATTTTTCATTTTTGGGGGGTAGGGGGCAATTACGAGTACCATCTTAAATGCTTTCCTTAGAGTCAATACAAATGATTGAAGTGAGTGTGTGTATGTGGGGGTGGGGGGGTGATGGATGTTCACATTTCCCTGCTATAAGAAAGGCTGCTCACATCATCCAAAAATTACCATACAAAATGATCAATGACAGCCAATTCACCATTCTAAGAAAGACGTTACTTCTGAAATATTCAAATGATGTAATTTAAAAGCCTATTATTCCACTCAAAGGTATACATACATACCTACATTTGGGATTTCACCTAAAACTTGAAATGATCTAGAACTTGCTGCTTTAAAAGCCACTTGACACAGTGCATATTCTTAAACATGTCACAAGCAGAGGCATTTTATAACAGCATCAAAAAGCATAAATAAATATAAGTACAAATGGTGAAAACACTTGTCCCCTTAAGCTATAGTTGGCCAAAAAAATCATACCCGTTAGCATTTTTTAAACCTACAAAAAGGCTGCTACAGTAAGTAGTTCCATTCCTTTTCTTAAATGGCCTTTAAATAAATACATGAGTCAGTTAAGAAAGGCATTTACTTGAATTAAAGTGATAATTCTGCCAGGACCTCAGTACAATTAATTGTGGGTGGCAGAAGTTTTAAATGAGGCTAAATTAGGGATTCTAGTTTATTTATTTATTTTCTACTCTCTACTGCTGTAATTAGAGAAGCTTTGGGTTGATCTTGAAATTGTGCCTTGTCATGGAACATCATACCTACATGCTTTCATGACAAGCCCTATGGCACATTTTTTTTAATGACAAAAATATGTGGGGTATAATTCAGATGCATCAATCCAGTCTCGTTCTGCTATTACTACTACTACAACTACACACACACACACACACACACACACACACACACACACACACACATACACACACACTCACAGACACACACACACACACACACATACACACACTCACACACACTCTCTCCATTATACTTACTGTGTTTCTTTCACGACCCTGCAAAATTCACCCCTAGTACTGTTCCAATTTATTTCAATGCCTTCAATGTCAAAGACAAAATTATTTTAGTCACAGAGTCTGATTCCTGGTAAGTTATTTCATAAAAGAAGTCAAAACACTCCGCCTTCAAAATCTCTGCTTGCCTGTGCTACCTGAGCCAAGGCTCAAAATAGCCACACTTCATAAACAAATATGTTTTACTAAAAACAGGTGGTCCTGTTGTGTAGAATGTGTGGTACATGATGCATCCTCCTTGCAGAGCTGACCGGGTCTCCAGGCGCTGCCTGGTATTGCTGTGAAACTGCTACCAGCTGAGCAACTGAACTAATGAGTTTCAGGAGACAGAGAAACCATAACACACTTGGGAGAATTCTGCATTTAGTGTCCATAACACTGAAATGGGGAATAATTGTCTAAAAGTGCAATATAGCAAAGAAAAAGAGGAAAGTTCTACATAAGAAGTAATTTTTTTGCTTGTCATTTGATTGGCATTAGATGACTACCACAGTCATGTTTGTCCAGCTGTCAAGGAAAGATATTACAAACAAATAGGTTTTTCAAAGGTCCCTGATTGGCCACTAATGTCTATACCCTGAAATCAAAATATCACAGGACATTGAGACATTGTCTCCATTTCATCTGAACATGAAGACTAAGCATCAGACACAAGAATCTGTCTATTACACTGTGCACACTGTAACCCCGAAAAAAAAAATTGTGTTCAGCTCCTTAACTCCATCTACCTTTGGCCACCCCTTAGCAAGTTGTTTCATGAACTATATGCATTTTTCACCCACTGTTCTGAGCACAAAAGGATCAAACAGCACACTTCCTGCAGCCTAAATAAAAGAACAGTGTAGTCTTCCAAAAGGTGACTGTGGAATTATAATTTGCATTCCCAATTCTTCAAAATAAACACCGACTGACTGCCTTGAGGACAACGCAGCAGGGTTAACACATTCCATGTCTCCCCGTCTTGAATATTTAAGTGCAGTACAAGAGCAACACACAGGCAAACCTTCTGCAGAGAAGGATGCAGACCGCACTCGAGCCCAGAGGAAGAATTCATCCTGTTTTACCTACCGGCATTGTCCATGTCTCAGGAGTGGCGAGGCGAGTTCTGTAGCCTGGTAGCTGGGAAGCCGGGCTCTTCTCCTGGCTAACGAAGCACCCTGCCCTACTGCTGATTATCAGTTCTTGCTGGCACACACAGCATACTTCATGCACTGTCTGCAGGAGACACCGCCAGGAAATTTATATCTCCAAGGATGACAAACAGCCATTAGCTCCATTACAGGCTGATTAAGAGAGACCGAGCCTATCAAGTGGATACTTGAATCCACTGAGGTTTTCACCTCTGTTCTAAGCAAAAGAGGAAAAAAAAAAAAATCACTGCAATGTGGAGAGTACTGCACATTTCAGGAAAGAAGTGCATATGCTACGCAGAACACAGTGCTTTCCCATAAGATGCCAGGACAAACATGAGCAGGGAGAGGCACAGATAATTAAAAGGTAAAAAGGAATCTTTAACAAGACAATAAATTAGTCTTTCTTTGGGGCTGTTACAAAGGTGGTCCACCAGCCTTATCGCTGAGATCACTGAATGACTGGGCAACTTTTCAATTTAAAATTTTAAAGTTTTTTTGTTGTTGTTGGGGGTGAGCAAGGAATAGCCAGTAAAACATTTTAAAATAAAGGCGATCTTTAATATTGCCACTCTAAATAAATGCTAAGAAGCTGAGCACTGCCATTCCATTTTGGTTATGTTTTCATCATGACTAGTGTTCCTATTTCTGCTCAGAATTTCTGCCCACCTAGCCTAACACAAAAATTCAAAAGCATTGCACTAAATGTCACTAATAATACAAGAAATGATGGCCAGAAGATGTCAGGGGAGTCTCTACTATGTTCCAATCTGTAGCCATCTCAACAACAGAAATCTGAGAATCAAGACAAATGCATTTGCTAACAGAGGAAAACCCATTTCACTTCTTTTCTTTCATTTGGCTATGTAAAGATGACCTTCAAAGACACCTAAAAGTACTCACAGAATCAAGGCATAAGGACGAACAGAGTGCTGAAGAAATCATACACCACCATGCCTCGTGATTGTTATGACATTAGAATCCGGGGACAGCATAATTCTGAGTTTTCTGCATTTTCTCAGATATAGTGAAAAAATTTACAATGGCCTCATTTGACCTATGCATGACACAATGAATTCACAGCACAGTAAGACTCTACAGGGTTTTTACTTTGACAAGTTTTGTTTTAAAAACAGTTCTTAGTGTGATTATACACCCAGGTTGAAAAGCAATTCATTTATTTAGCATTTCTTTTTGCCACGGGAATTTCTAGTGACAAACCACTTGTAAATTATTTATAATCTAGTCTTCCAGTTCAACAGGCTTCTAAGTATTTTTTGTTTTCTAGTGTAATTTTAGGTTTTCCTATAGGGTTGAGGTTCTGTTATTGTTTAATCAAAATACTTTATTTATATCAGTACTGGGACAGAAATGTTTTCTTAAAAGAAAAGTTGAATTTCTCAGTGATTATGCCCTGATATTTTTAACCCCAGTATTTCACTTCTGTCACAAACTTTTGAGCATATATCACTCTATTGGTTTAAAAAAAAAATGATATTTTTAAAAAAATACTTGGATTCCATAAAACTGTAATCACTGTGGCTCCCATACCTCATCTACTGTACTTGTCCTGATTAAGAAGGCCAACTACCCAGAGTGACTGTCATCAATAGAAAATCTAGGGCAAACAACTTTTTTTTAAAGAGAGGAATTAGGGAAATGCAAAATATAAAAGAGAGAAAACACATTATAAAGTCTGAGATTTTGGTAAGGAGTAGCTAAGAAGTGTCATTTGTTGGCAGTGCACATTGAATAATATGAATATATTTATAATAGCTTTGTACACAGTTCAAAATGTGTCTCTGATTATCTTTATTAGTACAGTCAGTCCCCAAAATACAAATGGATTGTATTGCAAAAGTTTGTTTTGTTGGTCATTTGAAAAACACTTTTCTCATAAACAATGATTGCTGTTCCAAGGACAGACCATTAAACACTACTTAACTTGGATGATTTATTATAAGATCCACAATCTCTTACACACAATTGCAAAATGCAGAAAGTCCTGAAAAATCTTAAGGTGCTTCCCCCCTCCCTCCAAGTTTGGCCCCAACATGCATCTGTGTCCCAACGTGAGTTGAAGTGATAGGAGATTATTTAAAATCTTTACTTATCTCAGAGTAAATAATCATGTTTTGCTACATAAATGTTAATGTTATAGCTTACGGGAATCTATTCAGATCCTGCTGGTGACGATATGTAATATATAGTATATACATTATATTACCTTTCTAAAATGCAAAATTTCTGAATTCTGAAACACACCAGAACCCAAGGGTTTCAGATGAGGGACTGGGGTCCTTCCGTACATTTTTGCCACTTGAAAGGATAGAAAATGATCCTTTCTACTGCTTTGCCACCAGACCCATTCCTTATTTAGGAACTCACTCGCTCTCTCTTCACCAGCTAAGTACCCGACCCTCTCTAACTATTGATGATGTAAGAGGTAAACATGGGATGGGCAACATAGAAAGAGGCCTAAAATAATGAAACTAATGTTGAGTGTCTATTAGGGAATCAGGATATTTAAAAACTGCATAAATCGCCATGGGCACATCTGCTTCATGTCTCCCTGCATTCGCCACCAGCACCACCACTGTCCCTACCTGGCATGAGAAGAAGGCAATGTAACAATGAAAAACCACAGTGAGTGGAACACTTTCCTCAAGCTCCAGTGAGAATCCACTCCCTCCCTTGATTTAATTCAGACCCACAATTAAAATGCTCTTGTTGGGGAATTCCTGAATATAAATGTTCACCAGGCCCTTTCTAATTGTCCCAGAGACGTTATGCGGCACAGTAGCAGCATCAATAAGCTTAATGTTCAAAATCGTGTTTTAAATATGTGTTTAATTCCCATTTTTATTAGCTTCCCATATCTATATTCCTCAGCTGTCTTAGAATCAGACTAAATTTGTTTGAGACCAATGGTAATTTGGAGCACCTGTATCCAAAATACCCTCAGTGTTATCCTACCTATAGAAAGAAGGCTACAACCTGTCACCATCTGAGTTTTTTAAGGATAGTTTGCCGGGGTTAGTCGTAAGGTGTATGTAACTCCAGGTCTGACAAGCTGAGAGCAAGGGCAAGGCCACCAGTAGTGTCCAGTGCCTTCAAATGTATCAGCAAGCACCTGGTGATAACCTGGCCATTGTCATATCTTTCTCCAAAAAACTATTAGCAACCTTCTTGCTCTCAATGTCAAAGGAGAAGAGAATGTCTTGGCATCCTAGAAAAGTTCTGTTTATTTCATGTTATTTCTTAACTTTTCCATGAGACGCTTTCACACGTGGGGGACACAGGGAAGAGCTGGTGGCAATCATGCACTGCCTTTTTTTTTTGACTAAAATCTGAGCCCAGGTGGACCAACAGCAGTTCCAATGGATGCTGTGGAGAAAAGAAAGAGGCAGAAACACTTTTCCAAGAGGTGTAGCAACTCCAGAATCTCAGGCTAAAAATATAATGATTTGGCTTTCAGGGGACCAACCAGGATCCTTCTCTACAACCTTAGACTCTGTTCCTTAGAAAGGAAAAATTAAAAGAATAAATGGCCCAAGTAATTACATTGCTTGACCCCGTTGATCTCTTGAATACCCAGATCAGCCTAACAGACCTTCTCACTCTCAGATTCTTCCAAAGAAACAAAGAAGTGCTGGAATATTGACTACCAATTAGGAAGTAGTCAAGCTCACTCCCAGTTCCTTTGGGAACAGATTCTGCTGTAAATCTGTTCTGAAAAGATTTTGGCCACTGCTTTTACAAGAGCAGCTACCGGATACAGATAGTTTCAATGAGCAAAGTGCTTGGATTTATAACTCTCCTAAGTACTAAACCAAATCCCGGAACTATTAAAAAAAAAATTCACTGGAGGAAATCTTGCAACTGAGAGTATTTCCAGGAAAATATGGACCAAAAAAAAAAAGAACAAAACACACAAACATATATACACACACACATACATTCATTGAACGTTCTATTATCTGGATTTTAGGATGATACTTACTTGACATGCCTGTTTTTAATTATTTCTAACCATTGTCATTTAGAGATTTCTCTTGTGGTGTCAGAGGGCAGGAGAGGTCTCCTAATTACTCATTAAAGTTTGCTTCTCTTCCCCTGTACGCTATCCTTAGATTATGTCTTCTAGTCACACAGACTCAAATAGCATCTTAATGCAGAGGCCATGAAACATTTCAGCACACCTGGAGCTTTGCCTGACGTCTAGACCTTAATGAAGTTGTGGCCATCAGACACAGTCCTCTGACATGTTTGGACTTTCGGTCAAGGTGGTTTGGTGAGTCCTTGCTTGGGCACCACTCTTCTGCTCCAAACACACAGCGACGATAGGTAAAATATTAAATAGGTAAGTCACAGTTGGGCTTGAAAAGCTAGATAACCGCTTCTATGAATTAGAAAGGAGCCAAAAGCTTTTTTTTTTGGAGCCAAAAGCTTTTGAGCTTTCGACTGAGCACTGACTGACGCTTCTACTGAGGCCTGTTGTGATCAAGGTGCTTTGTGGTGGAGGCTGGAGCCTGGAGGCCAGGTGCTCGGTTCCTTTGTGGGGAGGAGTTTAAGAGCTCCATCTGAGGAAGGCGGCATCAGAGCCTGGCTGAGGCTCTGCTTGAATAAATGGGGCTCCCTGACACAAGAAAGGAAATTGAAAGAAAAAAAAAAAGGCTGTTCACCTATTTCCAAAAGCCATGGCTTTATAAAGCCTAGATGGGGTAGGGGGAGGATAAATCCTTCCAACCAAGAATGGACTAAGCTTCATGCAGGCTCCCTCAATACTAGGTTGGAATATCCCCCTGAAAACAGCAGGAGCCCCAGGATGTCTTTTGGAGACAGGACTCTAGATTGGAGGACCAGAGGGAGAAGGTGTAGGCAACTCCAAACCATAAAACTATTAGAGAGGGAGAGAGGCAGAGAGTCCAAACCAAACCAAAGAAGCAAACAAAAAAGACCTTAAGCTCAAAATGAATGCGCAAGCTGAATTCCAAAATTGTTTCAGATCGCTAATATTTAAAGGGCAAGTAAACAAATAGCCAATAAAACACGATTTCAATCTTGATGATGTCACATCATAGAAGTATCTCATAAAGATTTTTAATAACTAGGGTTACCAAAGAGATCAGTGAAGGCAAGACATCTATTAAAAACAAATATAAAAATATGAAATAAAAAAGGTGGACATGAAACAAGAATAGATGGATATGGAAAATAACTCAAAGAAAATTGTGGACATGAAAGAGAGAGATGACATTTAGACTGACATCAGCTTCTCACTAGTAATCATAGACACCAGAAGACAAGATGCTGCCCTTAAATATTATTTCTGAAGGGAAGCTAAATTCTGAGTCTATAAATCAAAGCAGAATGATATATGCTTACTATTATCCAAATCAATTTATTTACCACTTGAAGGACTTTTAAAAATAGTTTTCAGTAACTTTACATACACTTCATTATGGCCAATGCTCAAAAAATTATTCATTGAGTCAGCAACAATACAACCGGGTCACCATAACGGACAGGAAGGCGCCTTTGTCTGATTTGGTGCTGAGCAATTGGCAAAAGAGAGCGTCTGACTCCATCCATCGGCTAGAAGTGGGGCCTGTTGCTTACAGGGCAGTTACAGTTGCTTGTGGGTGAGTCTACGATTATAAAACCAGCAAACAAAGGGAAAAACTGGTTCACAGAACGTGCTCCAGGATTATACAGCCTGAACAAATTCTCTCCACAAGCCATCACTTAGTTGAAAGCATGATGGGTACCCACCCCAATTAGATAGCATGTTCCCCTCAACTGACAGATGGCTGGGAGGTGCATGCTGGCTTGATTGAGGGAAGCTGGTCACCCAAACTCACATAGGCGATTGTCTCTAGCAGGCTTTAAGAAAATGTCAGACTACTGTTTTCTAAGGTGAGCAATCAATTGGCAGTCTAAGCAATCTGGTCTGCTAACATGATCATTTGGTCAGGCCAGACTTTGAAAGCTCTAGGCAAGGCATATGCTCTCAATTTTCCCAAATCCCCACCACTCTCTATTGTCTTACATTGAGTCACACATACCTATATGACCTGCCTGGCTCCTGAAAGCATTTGTGCCCAAGTCAGCAGAATGGACTGATGACCTCTCGAATCCCTTCCAGACTCATGGCTCTATAAAGAAAGGGTGTAATGTTTTACTTATCTGGATAGCAAGGAAAGGGAAAAGGTTTAGACTAGGTCTTTTCGAGCTATTTCTACAGGCTGGCAACGGCAATACCACTTTGTAACCAAAAAAAGTTCCTTCATGGGATGCGTTGCTGGGATTCATCAAACAAGGTATCTTGGGCTCTGAATGACTTAAATGGCTAAACATTTCTTGAGTAACAGGATGTTTCTTAACTTGGATAATTCCTTGTCAAACATGAATTGATTACCCCTGCTACAATATGCAATCCCCGAAAGCAGGGAACCTTCATAACTCTGAGAACACACCTACGTGCTCAGCAGTTGTTTTTACAATGACACCTGACCGGATAAATGATGCATGGATAAATAAACAAACATGTGGTCCAGGCAAGGCCCATTCTTCATTTCAGCCATTCCGAATTTCACCAACTGGAGAATCCATCATGCCTAAAAAGTACTGGTTACGTTGTCACCCATTCATCAATTTTCACCTGATGTCCTTAAATAGCCCAAAGAAAATTTAGTTTCCTTCTACAAAAGTACACTTTGCCATCTATTAGTAAATAATGGGTAAGTCCTAATACTTATTTAGCTTTCAGATGAATTGGAGAAATGATTCTTTTTCACCATGCTGCTTATATCTCCTTCTCCAGCCACTCCCTGAAGAAAGAAGTGGAGGCTCCCTGAGTTTTGCACATTAACTCAGGACACCTACAGCAACGTGCTGAGTACACAAGAGGTCGTCAGTACATGGCTGGCTGATTTAACTGGGGGCTAAGTGCTCAGACTTTGCCCACTAAGACCATTTTCCTCAGGGAGTGAGGGATTAGATCTTATCTATTAATTATCAGGGAGGAATTTCATGTGCTTACTATTCACACAGCTAAACTTGGCACAGGTAGCAGTGAGCAATACCAGCCATCTACCATGTTTCCTTGAAAATAAGACCTAGCCGGACAATCAGCTCTAATGCGTCTTTTGGAACAAAAATTAATATAAGACCCAGTCTTATTTTACTATAATATAAGACCGGGTCTAATATAATGTAATATAATACCCGGACTTATATTAATTTTTGCTCCAAAAGATGCATTAGAGCTGATTGTCCGGCTGGGTCTTATTTTCAGGGAAACACTGTAAATGGTTCTCCAAAGACTTGTGAGGACCAGAGCAAACATCTAGCTACTGTCTTTGAAGGAATATAAGGCCCCGTGATTCCTCCAAGACAGTTGTAGCAAAGTTTCTGGGAGCCATGAGGGACAAAAGAGATAAACATTTGCTTCTGATATGAAGAGCAAGACAAGGAAAGGTGCTGGATAACAACCAGGACTTAACCAGGTTCTAATATCACAGCAGGGAAATGGGCCAAGATAGGGGAGCCCATGAGGTTGTTCTTAAGAGCAGTAATTATCCATCCTATGGCTGCTTCCTCTACCTGATTCACAGTTTCGCTTTTGATTTGCTTTTCTCGTTGTCTTTTCATCTGTACTAGCTTCCTGCTGCCACTGTAATAAATCACCACAAATTTAGTGGCTGATAACAACCTACGCTTATTCTTATAGTTCTAGAGGACAGAAATCTGAAATGAGGCTTACGGGGCTAACATCAAGGTGTCCGCAGAGCTGAATTCCTTCTGGAGGCTCCAGGGGAGAATCCATTCCTTGTCTCTTCCAGCTTCTAGAAGCAGCTGGCATTCCTTGGCTGGTAGCCATAGCACTCCAATTTCCATTTCTGCTGTCACATTGCGTCTTCCTCTTCTAACCTTCCTGCCTGTCATTTAGAAGGACCCTTGTGATTACACTGAGCTCAAAAGAATAGTACAGGATAATTTCCCCCACTCAAGATCCTTAACTTCATCACATCTGTAAAGCCCCCTTTGCCATGTAAAGTCACATATTCACAAGTTCTGGAAATTAGGATGTGGACCTCATTGAGGGGCATTATTCAGCCCACTACATCTTAACAAACTATGTGTCATCAAGCAAGTCATCTTAATAAAAATTCTCTCTCCCTGGGAACTGCTCAAAGATAGCCACGTCCCCGTGGGGGCACCTGAGGTCTTGAGTGTTGGGTAATAGGTAGAAAATATGGTAGGTGGTGGGAAGTGTATTAGAAGAGGCACCAGTCATGGGATCTGCGCAGGTAATTAAAGAGTATTTAGCAGAAGAAAAGAGTAGAAGAACTGTAAAGAAGAATGTCAATATAATGGGCTTAGGGGACTTCCAAGAATCTAACTACATATGGCATTCAAAAAGCTGGGTCCAGGATGCCCCTGAGGCCACCACCAAAGTGTTTAGGCTAATCTTGGATTAAGAATTTAAAAACCTTTTAGGAAGGACACAGATGAAACTACGTGTTGTGTGGGGGAGGATGGGGGCATCAAATCCCCCAACCTCTGTATCACTGGCTCCCCATCAGGAAATACAGACAGCAGAAGAGAAATCTATGAGTCAGAACTCTGCAAAGATGTAATAAGATGCAATACATCTTATTCTGACCTTGTATGCCCACACGTGGTGTGTGGATTGTAGGAAGTAGGGATTTCACTTTATTTTTTAGGAAGACCTACAGGTAGAGGATGATACTCACCCTGGATAAAAGAAATCATATTTAACCATTTAATGAAAATGCATGAGGACTTCACTACTTCCCTGGAGGCCAGTATTATGTTGTGGTGCAACTATTCAAGGTGAAAAAGCAAAGCTACTGAAGTACCCTTGACCTCCACATCACTCCTTAAAGGAGGGAACAGCAATCAGCTCCTAAGTGCATGTCTTTCATTTCTGGGAGGCTAGGGTGAGTAACTGTCTTCCTGGAAGTCATTCCTGTTCCTCTTCTACAATGGGATTTCCTGAGATAAAAATGAATGTGCTCTTCCACAGTATGGAGAGTGAGAACACAGCGGGGAAAACATATGCCAAGAGTAGAATGAAAGATCCGGAGTCTAGAGCAGAATGACACGGCCTTGATATGGAAACCAGGGGCAAAAGCAAAGGAAGGAAGGAAGCAGGAGTGAGAGCAGCTCTGACAGCGATAGGATTTGGTGGTGCAGGACACAGGACAGAGACAGAAAGGGTGTGGGCCCGCGGAGTGAGTTCACAGGACTTGTAGCAAGTCCACAAGGTCGGATGCTGTGATTCTTAGAGAGAGATCTGGTTTTTCTATAGAAAAACCATTCACTTGCTGAAAACCGACTACATTATCCACTCAGAAACGTTTGCTGTAAATGTCTATTACTGATCCTCTGATACAAACACAAATAAGATGGTCTTTTTGCTAATGAAGCCCAAGTAAATGGGAGCTTCTGCAATGGGAATAACCACCAAGAGGTAAACCTTCTGAGAAAGGATGACAAGCTTCATTAGCCACCCTCAACTTGGAAAATGGAACATATGCTAAAAAGACTCGGTATCAAGACTGCGAGAACACAGGGCATAGTGTGATATGAAGATCTGTTTTGCTGGGGACAGGGAGGTATTTTCCACGGCCAATTTTGCAGAACCGATGATCAAGATTCAGTTACCATTTGCACAGTGCTCTAAAGTATCCGGAATTCATTTGAGATAGTTAAATTACTTAATAAGTTTGATGACTACTAAACTGTGTCAATTTTATATCACCTCTGCAAACAGGCTAGTTCTCAAATATGCTCTTATTCTTTAAAGCACTATTCTAAGAGCCCCCAGTAGCTATTGCTTATATAAGAAAAACTTTGAACCATGGAAAAACTTAAAAGGACTCTGACAGGAACAAGCTCTTCTCTGACTCTACCTATAACCCACCTACTCATAGACAGGAAGCGAGTAGGAAAAGGTTACCGAATTAACATTAAAATAGTAACATCAGCATGCAATGATTCACCAGTGTGTTTCTCTTCAGAGGGCTAAATTAAGTAGAACATTCTGGCAACATTTCTTTTCTTTATTCTAACAGCATTCTTTCTCTCTTCAAACACAACAACCAAACAAACACTAGTCCTTTTCATGGAAGGCTTCACTGGGGACTAGAAGTAATGGAGGGCTCTGTTGCCTCGAAATTTAGGTAACATTTTTAATTTTTACAATTTAAAATGTGAATTGAAATGAAATACGGGGCATGGAACTTCCAGGTAACATCCATTTATCAAGGCATTCTACAACATTTGCTTCAGGCACATCCTAAGGCTTACTCTGTGAACGTCTGAATTAAAAATATGTTAGCTCATCAGTCATTTGAGTCTGGAAACATTTAAATAATTAAGCTCCAAACCCAGACAGCAGCATAGAATGCTCATGACCCTGGAGATGTCCCGGGCCTTGCGTGCTCTGCTCACCAGATCAAAAAACTACCCCCGAGCCAAGTAAATGTGGCATAAAACCCTCCCTCCACCTAGTGAGTGTGGCACAAACCCTTCCACTTCTGGTTCATGCTGAATAAAGCTAGACTATCCGGAGCCTATCACCTGCACACCTTCCTTTACCTAATTAGCCTTTAGTGAATCATTTGACATACTTACCTCAGTTCATATATATTTTAGTGACCATCATCTAATTGGACTTCCTAATGAGCAACATCATTCCTTGCCCATCTATATTTTGCATCAAATGTGTCACACCTCACGAAGGTTGCTAAATGTGATCGTACTACACGAGTCTAAAATTGGCTTGTTTCTAAAACCTGACTTGAAAAGGGAACAGAAACACGAGTGACTTCAGGAAGCTGTGCGTTAATCATCCAATCATTGTGTAACAGTCTTCCTTTCAGAACTCCTTCCCTCAGCTGATGTGTTTGCAATACAAGCTGACACAGCTCACACGAGCTGACTGGAAGAAGAGCCCCTCCAGTGTCCGACGACGTCCCCACAGACCCGATTCACCCCGGCTCACCCCACTGACAGTCTGGTTAATGAGGGTGAAGCTGGGCCAAGTGCTTTGTAGTGGTTCCAGCACAGTCTTCGTGCACAGCAGCAGGCGCCAAGCCCTGCATGCCCAGAAGCGCAGGCTGCTGGCTCCACACCAGTTGATGGCAAGCTCCAGAGGATGCCCACACGCCGGCCAACTCAGTCTCACCAAGGCCAACGCTGAGGCAGAAGCCCAGGCTTGCTCCCTGGACGGTAATCAAGTTGAGGGCTTTCCCTATTTCACTTCCTTGGAGGCAGCTGCGACACCCCGTTTTCACTTAGAAGAGAATTAGTGGCGTTCAATCTATGCCAACCCCAGCGTATTGTTTCCAAATTCTACCAGCATAGTTGTACGGACTTTAAACGCAAGTAATTAAACTTTAATGACTTTTCAGGTGAACGGCTGTCAAAAACACACATATATTTTACAATTTCATTCAAGCCACAGTCACAGAGCACAGACACAGGCTGGGCACTGAGCAGTGAGGGGGACTGCACAGTGAACAGGCCGCTGCTCTGAGATGCCACATTAGGTGTAGAGAGCAGAAAAGTGCACGTGTACAGATGGAAGTCCACGCCCCATATGCCTGAATATTCAGAAGTTATAAAATCAAGCTAACAAACTACTAACTAAACGATGCCCTATCCTCCAAACTGAACAAATACACCTTTATAACGACCGGGAACATGGCTGCCCTGGAAGCCGGCTTCTGGCACGAGGCCCACGCTTCTCTGACCATCCTCAGGTCTGTCCCACACTGTGAGAGCTGCACACTGGGCCCAGGTCCACATGCACTTTCTGTCAACACAGCCACCCCTCGGCTTTCCCGGCACTGCTGGGGTACAGTCTGCCCACACCCTCACAGAGATGAGTCTAGGGAAGCAGCCCAGGCAGGCCCTGGATGTGGTCTGAGGGCTGTTTGGACCGGGAATTCCAGGACCCCAGGAACCCAAGGTATGGCCCAGGACAGGGGGTCTGGGCTCCAGGCAGCACATTCCCTGCCCTGTGACAGAGAGGTGACCACAGGAGGCCCAAGTGGAGCCCAAGGCAGGGTCTCCTTGGGCCTGAGTGTAAGGGCAGCACCGGGACCATCCGCTGTCTGCAGAGGCGTCCTCTGAGAAGTCCTGAATCCCAAGGACCTTTCCGGCCTTGGGTCGGAGGCCCATGGAGGTCCCTGCTGTGTCCTGTCTGCTTCCTGAACTTACACTCCCTCTGGTCTGCGGCTGCACTGTGCCCCATTCATGCGGCTCTTGGGCATTTGGAAACAAACATTCTGCACTCTCACATAACTCTGGGCTGGGGAAAAGCTGCCTCAGTGCCCTCCTGGTCTCACAAGCTCATTCTCTGCTCTGGTGCCACACTGTGGGGCAAGGAAGTGGGTGACACGCTCAGGCTAGCGGCCTGGAACATCATGCAGATGTTTCTTTTTCTTTCTCAATGTGCTTGATGCAGGGTCATTCCAGAGAGTCCTCAATGTGTCTGGGTCTGCCTGTCTCCATGCTTATCCTCGAGCAATTCTTTTATCTCATGCCAGGCCTAGGCTTTTGAAACCCAAAAGCCAAGAATTGGCTTCACTGTTCTCTGCATTCTGCTCTGTCACCATTTCCTAAGGAAGTGAATGAGGAATGCCCCAGCTGCCTGGGCTAAACGAGGCACAAAGAATTACAGGAAGAAAATCTGTTAATATTTCCAAATGATGTCTCAATAACATACATAAAATTACTGTAAGAAGTGCTGTCATTCATATACAAATCTAATTATACTGGCCCACTCTCAGTGGGATATAAATGTAGAGTTTTTCTGGTAGTGGGTGTTCCATTTCATTTATGGTCTCAGCCAATCCACATAGTGACAAGCGCATGCAATGGCAAGATGGCCCTCTGGGCTTGGGGGACAGGAAGAGACCGCACAACAGAGCAAATTAATCCACCCACACGAAGACATCATAATGGACCGTTCTGTGACCTGAATTTCCTCACCCCAGTAACTTCAGCTAATAAGACACAAGGCTTTTCTTTCTTTGATCTTCAGATATAACATGTAAGACAGCTTGTTCCTGTTACTAAATAAAAAAAATAAACAAACGAGAAAATAAATCCCATTTGAAAGTCAAGCTCCTGGAGTGATATTTAAACCTAAAAAGCTTACTGAATGGTCTTTACTTGGTGGTATTTCCTTCCTTTCTTTCCTTCAATAGCACCCACTTGTGATTGCAAATGCCTATGGACCTTGCAATCCAGAATACTGTAATTAGCTTTCCAACACTGATTTGATATTAAATCACATAAATAACATGGGGGAGGTGAAACGCTAGGTTCTTCTCGATTAGTGTCTTAAAATAACCAGACGTAAGCCACACGCTGATAGACCTTTGATCCAAAAGTACATTGGAAGTTGAAGACTGGCATTGTCCTCGGAACAATCAGAGTGACTTGTGTTAAAACCAGGATGTTTGTATGAATGTGGATCCTTCAGCTCATGGTGCTGAGTTCCTGAAAGGCATCCAGCTGCAGTATGTTTAAAGTTTTAGTATCTCCCCAAATACAGGAAAGGTATCATAATAAAAATCAGTTTTATTGGAAAAAAAACCCTATAGATTTTAATGACTGTAAGACGACCCCAAATTCCAGTTCTTATGTAAATTAAATTTACTTTCAAATAAATACATGTTGTTCAATCACTATGCACTGGCAAAGTAATCCATTTTAAACTCCTGTTACCATGAATTTTAATGACTGAGCACAGATTATAGTGACTATACTATTCTGTAATAAACTCAGCCTGGGCATGGTTATTATATTTCTAAATACACTGTTAGGTTAGGTTACAATCATTTTGTTTAGAAAATTTCCATTTACTTTTATAAGTGAGATTTGTCTGTCATTTTCCCTTCTGGCTTTAAAATGGGCTGGGGTGCGTTTCATCATTTTCTGTAATATGAAACAGTTTGTGTAGTATTGGTGTCGTGTCATGGGCTAAATTGTGTTTCCCAAATTCCTATGTTGAAGCTCGAACCTCCAGTACCTTCGAATCTGACTATATTTGGTAGTTGGATCTTTAAAGTGATTAAGTTAAAACAAAGGCCCTTAGGGTGAGCCCTAGTCCAACCTGGCTGGTGTCCTTTCAAGAAAAGGAAATTTGAACACACACAGAGACACCAGGGGTGCTCACTCACACAGGAGAGACCATGTGAGGACACACGAAAGCAGCCATCTCGGCAAGCCAAAGAGGCCTTAGAAGAAACGTAACCCTTGATCTTGGACTTCCAGCTTCCAGAAGTGTGAGAAAATAAATTTCTATTAAGCCATCCAATCTGTGGTTATTGCAGCCTGAGCAAAGAAAAAAAAAAATACAATTAGAATGACTTGTTGCTTGAATACTGAGTTGAACTCACTAGTAGTGCAAAATCTTTCGGGTCTGGTGAAACATTTTCATCATTGATTCAAATTAGCCAATGATTATAGGACTTTGCAATTTTCTATTTCTTCTTGAGCCAGTTTTGGTAAGTTACATTTTTTTAGGAACATGTACATTTAATCTATTTTCAAGGTTATAGAAATCAAATTGTTTAAATATCCTCTTGTTATCTTTCAATGCCTACAACCTTTATAGGTCTGTTCCTTTTCCATTTCTAATAGTGTTTATTTTTGTTTTTCTTCTCTCTTTCATGGATATTTCCAGGTGTGTCATTTCCATAGAACAAACTTTTGGCTTTGTTGATCCTCATGTATTTGTTTTTGTTTCATTAATTTTTACATTTATCTTTATTATTTCCTTCCTCTGCTTTCTTTGGGTTGATTCTAGGAAAGCCTTACTCTGAAGACTGACATTGGGACATCTCATGTAAATTAGTGGTTTTCAAACCCTGCTCTGCAAGACCCTGTGATATTCCTTGGTGGTGTCTCAAAGATTATCTGACTCTCAGTGAGAAAGGTCAGTTATTTTAATCAAAGTAGCTCTATTTTGATCAGTTTTAATGTAGGACTCCCATAAAATTTGGGGGGAGAATGTTTGCATTTTCTAAAAATGAAAATGTTTTTAAAAATTTGAAGACTACTGAAGGGCTGGGCCAATGAGGTCTATTTCTCCCAAATCATATGACATTAGTACTTATAGACACACATATTTCTATTGACAATGTGAGTTACTAAGTACCAATTTAAAGCTAGGAAAATCTCTCCACATTTGTCAATGCCAGAACCCTTCTAAATTGGGATCCTGTAATTCTACCTACACTTATAAGATCAATGATCGTAAGTATAAAATAATTTAGATCTTTCACTGCCAGTAATGTTTAGAATTTGTGCTGACTGAGTAATGGACTAAATTTTTACTTTTAATAACCCTTCAAGTAGAGTTCCTATGGAATAGATGAAAGAATAGTGTTTCTCAATTTCAAAACAACTTTCTTGCTTTCAAATATTTCATTCGATTGTTGAATATTTCCATGAACTAGCATCCCGGCTTTTTGTAAACAGGCTCCAGACTTAATCTTTTAATTTAGTCTTGCATGAGCTGCGAACAGGTTTTTGGTACAATTATTCCATTATAGATCACAGCCATAAACCATTTCATGTTACTGAGAGATGAGTTAAGAATAACGTCAGGTTCTATTTTTCTAGCATAAAACTTTGGATAGCATTAATTCACATAATATGTGCCTTTGAGTCCATGAACAGAAATAATTCATGAACTTACCTATATGACTGGGCATAAATAGTCTATAAATGTTTCTTTAATGTCTGTATCACATTCATTGTCCAAAAATAAAGCGTGGTTTCTTACAAAAATAATTAAAAACTCAATTGCTATAGAACAGGACTGAGTCTCAGTTACACCTCTCTCTCTCTCTCTCTCTCTCTCTCTCTCTCTCCTTGCAGCTAAGTAATTTGATTTAAAATTTAGAATAATTATCATGTCTTGCCACCATGGCAAATAGATGATTATCTGTCTTCATGCAGATGGTGTGGATTTCACAAACCAGAAGCAGTTAATTAGCTGAAACTGCTAGCTAATTATCATCAGGAAAAAGTGACTCAACAATAACAAAAATTTCAATTGCTGATTTAGACAATCTTTACTATCATAACACATGGTGCTAAAAATCATTGAATATGTGCCTACTTTCCGAACTTTTGAGAAAGAGTTCAGCTAAGGCTGCACGATGCACCCATGCCAGGTTCACTCAGAGTCACACATACTGTGGTTCCTTTGAGCTGTGTGGCCTATTGGTACTATTTCCCTTGAAATAATCCAAAATAAAAACTTCTCTTCCACGTTATATGATGTAGAAGGCCCAGGCCTCACCCCAGCACATTACAATATGTTTCCAAGTTACATGTTTTGTTTTAAAGAAAAAAATAACCTGTTTCTTCTATGATAGCATAGCAACCCCAGCTTAAATCCCCAGCTGCTGGGCTCATACATGCCCCCTAACATTCAGGGAAACATTAATTCCCTGGCCAAATCAACATTTGAAACAAATTACCTAAGAAGTCTCATTCTTCCATGTCATTGTGAGGTGTTTGGGGGACAGTCATTCATGCAGTTCATTCACTCACGAACATTTTTTTGAGCACCGATGGACTTTGCCAAGTCCATTAATAAGCAGTACTCCCAAGACGACACCATCAGCCTCCTGTATTTCTCCCTGAGTCACAGGGCACTCGTGTTGTATCCTGCTTGGTAAGAGGCTCTCGCAACTCTGGTTCTGAATTCAATTGAGCCCTCCTTAAGCCCTAGGTTAACAGTAAATCTGGTCGCCTACTTCCAATGTGTTGTCCCTGTCCTGTCTGCTCTCTCTGTTTCTACTTTGCACAGAGATTTTGCCTGAGATAAATCAATCTTACCCTGCGAGTCAAAGTTGGCTTCCAAAACCCCGTCCTGGTGGCTGGAATCCTGCGCCAATGGACAGACCTGCTTCCGGACACTCCGGAGCTGGGTTTCCACCCCCCCACCCCCCCACCCCCCCACCCCCCCACCCCCCCACCCCCCCCACCCCGGTCCAGATTCCCCTTCACTGTGCTCTTGGTGCAGATGACGTTTCCACCCAGCTGAGTCCCTCTTTCAGTCCCAGCAGCCTGTTCCCTCGGTGTGCAGGCTGAGTGCTAAGCCCTGCCATAACTGCTGATTGCATTGTCATGTGCTTCCCCTGCTGAAGTTATGACAGGAAATCCTAGGGGCGGGTGGGGCTTCCTTTATCTGGGCAAGACAAATCAGGCTCTTCATAGCTAAAGGAGAATGCCAGCATCTCTCCCACCGTGGCTCCTAGCCGTACATTCTTCTCTCCGCTGGTGCTTGAGTTCTAATCTTTATTACCTGGGCATTACTCTGGTCCCTAAGCGGCTAACTTCTGCCCCTAATTCAGCCACTCCCTCTAACTCTATACTCATCCCCCATGAGAGCAGTGGCAAATCATCATCCAGCCTGACAGTCACTGGGCAAGGTTTTGTTAATGAAGAGATCACTGTGCCAACAGACAAGGCACATGGGCGTATTTCTTACATCATGCAGTAGAAACTGACCAAGGTTTGTTGAATAACCGCATCAAACCCTATACATCATTTGATCCCCCTGAGGTCTTCTTCCAGGATGAAATTCTGCCTTAGGGTCCCCAGGGAATGCCATTAAGCAAAGCTGCCATGACTCAAGGTAACGCGATGCCTGACTTAAATCAGATACTGCTTGTTCCATTCTTTACCATTTTTCCTCCAGAACTGAGGCCACTTGATCTTCCCTTGAAGTAGCAACTGGGACCAGTTCTTGCTGTACAATGGAGGGATTCAGACACCTAGTCCAACACTCTGAGATTCCACATCAAGCCACTTTTCCACTGATCTCTGTTCATATCGGAGTCTCCAATTTTTGTCCCAGCTACTCCTTATCGCTTTGATTCCAAGAGCTGATCCATCTGGACCCCAATTCTAATCATTGGCTCCTAAGGCTTTGCTGGATTACCTGCCTACCAGTGTATTTTTCCAGAACTGGTAGTTCAATTTTGCAAGTTCCCCCACCCAAAAGCTTTGAAGCTTAGTCTGGACACATATGTACTAAGCACATGCTAGATGCAAAACAATCATTGGTTGATTGAAAAATACTTGGACTACCTTAATAAGTGTCAGGCAGCACACCCAGAGAGGGACCTCGAGTAACCAGAATTCCTTCAAAGGAGGTCTTCCATGTTTCTGAGGGTTCTAGAGGGCAGGGACTGTGTCTTACTGATCACCATTCCTTCTCTGCCTACCACCACACCCGGCACTCAGAGCATTCTTAATAAGAATTTAATAAAGGAGTGGATTTACAAATGGCAGCTGAGGCTCTTCTACCCACTGGCAGACTAGCTCCCTGAAGATGCCTGTCTCCCTACCTGCCTATTACCTCTGAGTACCTCCTGCGTCAGGATTTCCCACTGCTTTGCTCTAACGAACTGCCCTGACTCCTTACTACCTCCTGTGAGAAGCGTTATGCTGAAGGGAAAGAAAACTAATCTTCATTGACCTCATACTATCCGCTAGTCTCTTAGCATGTGTGACTTCATTTAAGGCACATTACAATCTCCTTGAGGTCAAGAACCATGTCTTTTAAAATTTTGTATCCATCGCACTGAGCTCTGGTGTTTGAAATGTATTAAGGTTCAAATTCAATAAACACTGGTTGAAAGAGTGAATGAAGTTGTATGGCCAGGTCTAAACCTACTGCTATTTAGTTTAGTTCATGCTCTTGCCATTGTGACACACTGCCTTCCAATCAAGACAGAGGTGACTTACAGCTCTGGTAGTTCTCGATTCTTTGGTATTCGTATTCTATAGTTCTTGCCTTACTTTTGTGATTGAGCAAAGTACCAACATTTCATTGTGTCACCTGGCAACTTTAGGGTAAACCTTGGGAGGGTAAACCAATGTTCTACCAACCTCAAAACTGAGAAAGGGATTGTGTTTTCTCTGTAGATGTTTCTGTGCCAAAGACAATCTGAGGACAGCTGCTAGCATGCATTTCTGTAATCCATCTCCATGTGGTATGAAAAGTGCTTTCGTTAACTAAACCTCTGTTACTAAAAAATATTGAATCTCAATTCACAGAGGTGGAAAGAATTGTGGAGGAGGGCTCCTTATTGCTCCTGTGAATCACGGTGAAGTCACTGGTACCGAAGTGGCCCAGATTCTGGCTCTTATGGCATAAAGAGCTGATACATAATTACTATTCAAAGACAGGAACAGAAATTTACTAACTCCTAAATCCTCTGAGACATTTCCATACCTAAAACAGAAAGACCCAGTATGGTGCTTCTAATTCAAGCATGTGAATATTGACCGCACGTTTTAAGCGCATCAGAGTTTGAAATTAAAGTCTACCTGTGCAAACGATTATTTATATATATTCGTATACTTCAATTCTTTGTAGACTTTCCTCTTTCAATACAGCTGAATCTTTCAACACAATCTGGGCAAAGCCATCGATTTTCCTAGGGCCTTTCTTCCACTGATGAATACATTAAAAACCTATTTAAGCGGAATAAAATATTTTTCTCTGGCTAAATAATTGGGAAAGCTGGACACTGCCACATTTTAACAAGCAGTTTTGGATCTTGCTCTTATCCCTTAATGTTGTATTGTAAGCACATTCCCATGTCATTAAAACTGTTCATAAATATGAATAATACTTTACAATTTCTATGATTTACTTATTCATTGCCCTATTCTGGCATACGAAGGTTGTTTCACAGTTTTACCTCCACTTCAAGTCCTCTCATCATTCTGGGCCACTTCACCATTCCTGTGGGTGACCATCCAGCACCCCAGCCTCTCGATTACGTGAACTTCTCATGTTTGTGACCTTTACCATCACCTTCCTTCAGCCACTCACACTATGAGCTTTTTCCACCACAGCAATGGTACCCCCTCTAACACATGTTAATTCCGTCATGTTACTGTTGGACCACAATCTCTTATATTTCCAATTATCTTATTTAATTACCTCTTTGATATTTCCAGACCCATGATTCCTCCTTTTTACTTATCTATCACCTCCAGTCTTCCCTTCCCTCCCTATGCAGTTTAAATCCTAGAGTCCACACTTCACCACTCTCAGTCCATCTACTGTCCTTCAGATGCACCAGCCTGAACAAAGAAACAAACTCTGTGAATCCAACAGTCCACCTTTTTCACACCTTCCCCTGAGCTGCTGGGAAAACCCACACAAGCCATGGAGGTCATGCCTCTCTTACTGTGTTTCCCCGAAGATAAGACTTAGCTGGACAATCAGCTCTAATGCGTCTTGTGAAGCAAAAATTAATATAAGACCTGGTCTTATTTTACTATAAGATTGGGTATAGTATAATATAATATAATATAATATAATATAATATAATATAATATAATATAATATATATTGTAATATAATAATATCAGATCTTATATTAATTTTTGCTCCAAAAGACGCATTACAGCTGATTGTCCAGCTAGGTCTTATTTTTGGGGAAACACGGTATTCAAGGTACCTGGTGGCTCTAAACTGCTCAGCAATTCTCTTAAGTATCCACAATTAATTCTCTCTTCCGTGATCATTTCAAACTTTCTCTAGCAAACTGCCACTCTCCCCACAGCCCTTAACAAAAGAATTGTCTTCCTACCTCACAGAAGAAACGGAAGCCACCAGAGAACTCCTGCTTTCCTGCCTAATCACACCATGGTGGGCAGCCTTTTCCAATGGTCCCTGTTGGTCCCCCACTTCCTGGTATTCACCCTCCTGTGTAATCCCCTCCCTTTGAACATGGGCTGGAGCAAGTGACTCCCTTAGAAGGAACAGGCTCCAGGGGCATCACTTCTGAGATGAGGTTACACAAAGACTAGGACTTTCATCTTGTTTACTTTCTTGCTTTCTCTCTGGCTCCCTCTGCCATGCTGTGACGAGGCCCAAGTGGCAAGAAACTGAGGGTGGCCTACTGAACAACTGCCAGTGTCCTCAGTGCAACAGCTCACAAAACTCAGAATCCTGCCAACAACCTTGTGAGTGCGCGTGGAAGTACATCCTTCCTGAGTGGAGTGTGGGAATGACTACAGCCCTGGCACATATCTTGACGAACCTATGAGCCATTCTGAGAACCCAGCTTTGCCTAGATATGCCTACATTCCTGACCTACGTAAATAACCAATGCATTGTTTTAAGCAGCTACATTTAGGGTAATTTGTTATACAGCAATAGATAATGAATACATGGACCCATTCATCCTTCCTGACATTCCTCTCGTTGCAGTAGCAATGGAGCTTCTCCTCCCATCAGAAGCAGATCCCACTATCAGTAGAAGGGAGCCTTTCCCCTCTCATCCTCCAAGGTCTTAACGAGTCCCTCACAAACAAACCTCTCTTCCAAGATCTTGCCTGACTTGTGGGCTCCTTACTCCTTCTCATAACCCTTGTGCACGTGCCTCTTTCCTTATCTTCCTTTGCCCTGAGCAGGCAGGAGGAGCCAGGCAAATCCTGATCATTGTTTTATCCTCGGTTCCTACCATCATCCTTGGAACATAGAAGGCCCTTGATAATAACACGAATGTATCGTGAATGGATATTAAAAACATTTTTTGGAGGCAGTCGCATAACATTTTTGGGTGTTGGTTAGTATTAGCATCCCCTCCTTGAAATGGTAATAATAATGAAAATCTAGTTAAAAACTACACAAATAACAGCGTCATTTGCTGAAATTGGTGTTTTTGCTGGGTTTTGTTGTTGTTTTCTACTAAAGACTCACCTTCCCCACCCCCAAATGAAAATATTTTCCTTCCTTCAACCAGGACCTCCCTGAGCCAATAAGGCTCTTTGAAGCAAAAATTTTTAAAAGATGCCTTTTCCTCTTGGCAGCTTGCCCAACTTGGCAAGCAGTGTACAGGCCGGTTGTCAGGCCGTACTCTCTCGTGGCCAATGCTCTTGCGCAATGAACAACCTACACATCCTTGCATTGTTATCCTGCTCAACCCTTCTCACAGGGAACGCCTAGGGCCGGGTATTTACTCCATTGAAGAAAGTCAAGAGTCCACATAAGTTGAATTCAACTAAATTATCCAGGAGGGAGGGGGCAGATTGAGGATGATGCCTGGCATTGAAAAGGGGGACCAAGTAAATCTGGCTGTGACTTCCCTACCCTAGACTGTGAGCCTGGCAGGTCTGGGGGCTCACCTCCAGCAGCCACGGGACCCCACACATCTCTGCAATGTTCGGGGGAGGAGCAACAGCACCAGTAACCACAAAGGGCAGAGAAAGAGGCCCCTTCCCCAGGGTGTGTGCACTGCTGCTGATATAACAACCCACAAGAGGGCAAGAGGCCTGGCAAGACGACTGATGGTGGCAGTCTCACCAGGGTCAGCAAATAAATGAGGGATGGACCAGACTTACATTAATTTACAAAGATAAATAGTGAGATCTTACTTGCACAGTCTATTACATCGTAACACTGAATCTATATCCCCATTTCCTTCAGCGTTCCTCACTTGCATCCCTTGTTTCTGGCTGCATGTATGAAAGCTTTGCTGACGCTCTGATGATTTCATATTTAAGGTACATAAATGGGTGCTTCATGGCTCTCCTGCATCTCTCCTCTCTCAAATTTTCCCCCTATCTATTATACGATTGCCATTTTAATATCTTACAAACATGACTTTTCAGGATATCACTCTGGTACTCAAACATTTTCAATGGCTCCCCACTGATTAGAGGCTGGAGTTCAAAGTCTTAGCCTGTGGTTCAAGGCCCTTGCCCAGCAGAGTCTGAAGATATCTGCTTGGCTCCATCCTTCCTTCCCCTAACCTGTGACTCCAGCCAAACTGAAAATTCACCTGGAACTTTCTCATCTCTCAGTGCCTCTATCCAGACCATTTCTTCTAGTTGGGTTTTTTCCCACACTTTTTTTTTTTTAATCAAAATCTTACACAACCTTTAACACATGAACAGTTAACACATTAACATTAAAATTTTTCCTATCTCCCAAAGCCTTTCCTAACTCCTTTTACCCTACGGTCCTTTTCTCATCTTTCATGTTGTTTGTGATTGTAATTTCATGTCCCTGTTATGCAAGATTTTATTTCAAAATGCTGATGCCCTTACTGTGAGTTTGTAGGGGCAGGAACCAGACCATGTTGTCTAATTTGTAGTGTCCCCCACATTGCTTAGCATAGGATTTGCACAAAAACAAACAAACAAAAAAGACTGATTGATTGATTTTTCCTTTGACCAGGAGAGCCACTATAACAAAATTCTTGGTGGACTTAAAATATGACTTTTTAAATCAAAAATTATTTTTACATTCCATTCAACTTCTCAAAACAAAAGTTCACCGAACTAGAAAGTTTAATCACAAACTCTGAAATGTTCATCTTAAAATTAAAGGACTGAAATATATAACCTGACATAGAAGTTTTTTTGCTCTGTGTGTATGTGTGTGTGTGTGTGTGTGGGGTATAGCATTTTAAATGGAGTATATTTATAATATAAGTTGCGTCATTCATACAAAATTTGAACCTCCTCAAAGAATTTTAGGTTAACGTAAAAAAGAACAAATATTACTTCTTGCAACATATGTTTTAAAACTGAAAAGCTAAATATTGGAAATAAACCTTTCACTCGATGCCCTTTTGGATAGTAATGAACGCTACTCCAAAAGTTAATAAATTTAAAATCTGTTAAGCATTTTGTTTTCTTATATTTTTAAACACAGGTTTCCTTTGAATGAATTCAAGTCGGCAAACTTCCTTTTTCAGGAATAGAAAATTATGCTGTGACTTGTAAAATATGTAACCCAAAAATGCAGGAGAGGAGAGCCCTTCCAAGCTATGTCACAAGAGCCCAGTGTCAAGCGAGCACAACAGCATCTCTCACAAGTTGCCCCCTGGGCATTTGTATGACTCAAAGGAAACCGAGGGATTCCGGCTTCCATTGCAAATCCTATCACAAACAGTAATCTAAAGTGAGGACACCAAGTTTGAAGATGCTCCAAATTTCTAGCCAAGATAAAGAAAAACCCTACGGACATATACGTTATAACATCTATGTTAGCGCTGTTGGCCATCAGTTTAAAAGGCATTCAAGTTAGCCAAGGGCATTGGCTTTCTTTGACATATCTCGTTCCAGAAATATGGTTATGCTCTATTAGCTGGAAACAGCAACTCTTAAAAAGTTTCTAAAAACTTTCTGAACATTTGTTCACAGACTGTTTTTTTCTAAATTGAAAACAAATGTCCACTTAGAAAGACTTAATGTATTTAAGAATCAATTGTATTCTGAAAACAATTTACCCCAAGAGGAACTGGATTTTTATTTAATAAAACAGTCCGATAGTGGTTTTAATAGATTGAAAGATAAATAAACATTAAGTAGTTTAACAACAACAACAACAATTCATCTAATATTGCTTCTCAAGGACTGTAGTACTTTGCAAGAGAAAAAATTCAAGCCACACATTTATAGGTACATGTGTCCTTTGAAGAGAAGCTATTAAGTGCAAATAGTCTGTGTCTGACAAGACGTTTGCTGATCAGTGTAACCACTACTCCATCTAGTGCTCAAACTGCAAACAACAGCTAGGGAGAGATTTTTCTCCAAGTCCGTCTTTCTGAATGCCATTTTGTAAATTGGTGTTTTAAAAGCAGTTTTTTACCAGTAATATAAAAAAAACCCAGATTGTTTATAAATAAACTATTTGCTACTATAATATTTCCCAGGGTATTAGGAAATTAATACCTGGCGCTTATAAAATGTCATACAAACTATTTAATTAAAAAAAAAACAACACACAGATAAAGCTAGGAATATGGTAACCAACTTACTTTTTAAAGACTTTTTTTTTTTTTTAATTTTAAGTTATACTTTTCACTCCAGGATTTCAGTTGTATTCTTTTTAAATATCTCTTTATTGATATACTCTAATTGATGTGACATACCTTCCTTCAATTCTTTTTTCTTTAAGATTTTATTGGGGAAGGGGGACAGGACTTTATTGGGGAACAGTGTGCACTTCCAAGACTTTTCTCCAAGTCAAGTTGTTGTCCTTTCAATCTTAGCTGTGGAGGGTGCCATTCAGCTTCAAGTTGTTGTTCTTTCAGTGTTAGTTGTGGAGGGCGCAGCTCAGCTCAAGGTCCAGTTGCCGCGGCTAGTTGCCCGGAGCATAGCCCACCATCTCTTGTGGGAGTCGAGGAATCCAACTGGCAACCTTGTGGTTGAGAGGACGCACTCCAACCAACTGAGCCATCTGGGAGGCAGCTCAGCTCAAGGTGCCATGTTCAACCTTAGTTGCAGGGGGCGCTGCCCACCTTCCCTTGCGGAAGTCAAGGAATCGAACTGGCAACCTTGTGGTTGAGAGCCCACTGGCCCATGTGGGAATCGAACTAGCAGCCTTCGGAGTTAGGTGCATGGAGCTCTAACCGCCTGAGCCACCAGGCCGGCCCCTTAAAGACTTTTTATAAAAGAAAAAGTTAAGATATCTCATTGAATCATGAACTGTGGCTAGGAGTCATGACATTCAAAGACTATACAAAAAATGGGGGGAATAATTAGCAGATATAAAGTCAAACATAAAAATATCAATATACATGCAAAAAATCATTTATTGACTGGAAATGTTTTAGGAGTTATCAAGGACTATTTGTTTATTTGCCTAACTATAGCTCTTAATTATGTTCTAAATGGATATTTTGATATAACTAACTAGCCAAGTAAATATTGAGAAATCTAATCTGACAGTCTTTTCTAGCCATTCTGCATAGATAAAGAAAAATCTGGCCAAATTTCACAGGTCCCTATTAAAAGTGTTAATTTTCATATTTGGGAAGGGAGGTTTGTGTTTTTTTTAACACCATTCTATTAGTGAAAAAACAAATGGCAGAAGGCCAGCTGATAGAGTTAGAATTGAAATGAAGTATCTGTAGGAGACAGTACCTCATCATTTGTGGTTTTTTTCAATATTGCTATTAAGTCGGTCCTGATTTGTTTGGAAAATATTTACATCAAACCTTCAATGTAATGAACTCTAGGAGCTGCTGCTTTTTTAATGTCCTCAAAAGAACATAAAAATATTTTGAAAATTCAAACATGTCCTCCAGAATCATTTTATGACTATTTGTCAAATGACTCAACCTAAGGAAAGTACAGGTATTCAGAAAAAGAAATTTCAAGTAAACTCAGTGTCTCTCCTGAGTAGAAGAATAAGGCAGCTTTAATTTTAAAAATATAATTGAATTCTATGGGAGCTAGTAGGTTGAGAGATATAAAACCCATTCGTGGAGCTAAGAGAAGATACTTTAAACATAAACATTTACGGGCGCCGCCCCGGTGGCTCAGGCAGTTGGAGCTCCATGCTCCTAACTCCGAAGGCTGCTAGTTCGATTCCCACATGGGCCAGTGAGCTCTCAACCACAAGGTTGCCAGTTCGATTCCTTGACTCCCGCAAGGGAAGGTGGGCAGCACCCCCTGCAACTAAGATTGAACACGGCATCTTGAGCTGAGCTGCCACTGAGCTCCCAGATGGTTCAGTTGGTTGGAGCACGTCCTCTCAATCACAGGGTTCTGCCAGTTCGACTCCCGCAAGGGATGGTGGGCTGTGCGCCCTGCAACTAGCAACGGCAACTGGACCTGGAGCTGAGCTGCGCCCTCCACAACTAAGACTGAAAGGACAACAACTAGACTTGGAGAAAAGTCCTGGAGGTGCACACTCTTCCCCAATAAAGTCCTGTTCCCCTTCCCCAATAAAATCTTTAAAAAAAAAAAAAAAAAGACACAAAAAACAAAAAACATTTACTGTCGTGTGGAGGATAGACACTAAGGTGACATACCTGATATCCCACCTCCTGACGTGCATGCCTTTGTGTAATCCCCTAGTCTTGAGTGCGAATGGGACCTGTGACTTGCTTTCAGCCAATGGACTGTGGCAAAGTGGATGGGATATTACATCACGATTATGTTACATTGGGTAAGACTGTTTTAGCAGATTAGAGCGAGAGACTCTCCTTCCTGGCTTAATGAAGGGAGCAGCCATGTTGAAGGAGTATAGCAAAAAGCTGAGGCCCTCAGCCATACAGCTCTAGGAAGTGGAGTCTGCCAACAAGCTGAATGAGTTGAGAGGCAGACGCTGCCCCAGTCAAGCCTCCGGATGAGAACACAGCCTGTCTGACATCCTGACTGCAGCTGGAGAGACCTGAGCAGAGATCCCAGTTGAGTTGTGTCCAAGCTCCAGAACCTGACTTTCAGAAACTGACTTGTTTTAGCTACTAAGTTTGTGATAAGTTTTCACGCAGCAATAGAAAACTAATACAAGTAGTTTATTAAATAAAATTCACAATTCCAAAAATAGCTACTAAGAACTAGACCCAGCTCTGGGCCTGACAGAGTGTAGGCCCAGAGAGTGAAGCTAAATGGATGTGCTATGTCCTCTACAAAGATCAGAAAGGTAGATAAAAGTTTAATGCACAGTTCCAAGAATATCATAATCTATTTGTGGAAAAATGGACATGTAATTAACTACAAGCAGTAATTAAAATAAATGCAAATGCAGGTACAAATAATATGATTGGCTGCAGAGAAAAGAGTCTGTTATCAATAGCAATCTTTGCAAGCTACAGAAAACCAAAACGAAAAATAATTAGCAAAAAAAAGGGAGGGAGGATGAATTCATTGATTCACAAAACTGAAATCTGGAGGCCGGGCTGACCTCAGGCTTAGTTGCATTCATTCTCAAGACTCAGAAATTATCTAGGCTCTTCCCTCATAAGTGTGTCACTTTCACACTTGGGCAGGCTCCTCCCTGTTGACAAATATGACCACAAGTGTCATAGTATACCCTCTGGGTACTATTTCCATGGAATACAGAAGAAAATTCTCTTCCATGCACCCCAGTGAAAGTCTCCATGCATCTAACTGGCCTGAGATGGATCATGTAAACACACTCCAACCAAGCTCCACACTAAGGATGACTGGCCAAAGCCAATTAGAGCCCAGCCCTGGAGTAAAGAATGGATCATTCCTTCTAAGCCACATGGAGGATAATGCTGCATAGAGTTGGTTTCCCCACAGGAAAATCTTAGGGTTACTGGTGGAGGTCAAAGGAAATCAATGCTCAGGTGGTCACCAACAGATGTTGACCATAGGGCTCTACTAATTCTGAGTGGGAAGGTCATAAATGTAATATGTAATGAAATACATACAACATAAAAGGAAATTATACATATACCTGAGTGAAGGATATATGAGAACACTATGTACTAGGTTTCCACTAGTTTTGTAAGTATAAAATTATTTCAAATTAGAAAGTCAAAAATATTTCATTTTATACTCTGGATTAGATATGACAAAGATGGAACTTCCACAGACTAAAGAAATTAGGTTTTTGAAATGTGATAATGAAAAATAGATTTGTAGCTGTAAGATTTGTGAATTTCAAAAGAAAATATGCCACATTTGGAGCCTAAAATCAATCTCCATAAGAATATCTCTCTCTCTTAGAAAAAAAAAAAATATGTGATTGGAATACAGTTGATGGAGACATTTAGACCCTTTAGATTTGGCCAAGAAACTTTTTGGTCCACCTCAGTGTTGAGCTGTATACATTGATTGAATTGACTAGAAAATGGGTGCAAGGGTCAGAGAAACAGAGAGGCTATACCAGGAATTCAGGGAAGAGAGGTGGTGTCAGGATAAAATATGAGGCCAGTAAGGAGCTAAATTGCAAAAGAGAAATGTCACAGAAAATTTATATGACCGAGAAAATTTTTTTTTTAGCAACAACAAAGTCTAAAAGCAAGGAAAAGTCTAAAAGATATTGACTCTGTGGTCAGGGGCAGAAAAGAAATATAGAACCAAGAAAGAACACAGCAGATCTTTTGGTGTGGCTTCCCTAATTGTGAGGCTGCCCTTTTTTTCTTTCTTAAAACCATACATAACAACATAGAATATGTTTGGTGGACCAATGTGTCATAATTAATCAAGTACTGTAGATGGTAGGAAAATATCTAATATCTTCTACATAAACATCTCCCACAAGGCAAGTATTAATTTTCAAAGAATATGACTAGAATGTTAAAAATGTAACATTAAGGGCGGCTGGTTGGCTCAGTTGGTTAGAGTGCAGTGCTCATAACACCAAAGTTGCCAGTTTGATTCCCACATGGGCCAGTGAGCTGCGCCCTCCACAGCTAGATTGAAAACAACGACTTGACTTGGAGCTGATGGGTCCTGGAAAAACACACTGTTCCCCAAGAAAATTTTTAAAAAATGTAACATTAAACAATACTGAAATGAGGGCTTCTAGGAGAAATGGCTGATTCCAGGATGAGGGCAGGGCACATAAGATGAGCCTGGGACATCATCGAGTGCCAGAAAATAAGGAAGTGCTTTAAAAAAATATGGTGGGGTCAAGTCAAAAGGATACAGGAGCCAATTTGAACGAGTTCTCGATAGCCAAATATGCAACAATTTGGGCAATAAAATAGGTAACAATAGTAATGGATTATAACATACACAATAAAATAATTATCCATGAGTCCATACTGATACAAATAATTTGATGAATAATACATAGCTCAGAAGAGACAGCTCTTCCTTATAGTGGAATCCAATTAATAAATGTAGAAGGAATAATGGAAATAAAAAATCATCATGTGGCAAGCACCACAATAAAAATTGTTGCAGGCAAGATTTATTTAAGGCCATGAGTGGGATAGCTGGCTAGATGTGAAAAAGAACTGCAATTAATTAGTATTTGATCAATGTTCATTTCCTGATTTCCATAATTGTACTATGGTTTTGTAAGATGTTATCATCTGGGGAAGCCATGTGCGGGAGTATACAAGTATGAGAACTCTATGTACTACCTTTGCCACAGTTCCATAAGGCTAACATTATTTATTGTAAATTAGAAAGTTTTTCTAATTTTATGAGAAAAAACATGAACAAAATTTGCCTGTTCAGATCTCAGGGTCATTATGATAAACATCAATCACTACTTTCAGAGCCATTGCTTAGGTCAGGAAAATCTGGGCGATGGTCCTGGGCCTGAATTTTGGAGGGAGGGGAGGGCTGCTGTGGGTTCAGAAAGACAACCAGCACAGCAGTAGAGCTGACTGCCACGCCGGAAGTACTTGAAATGGCACATGCAAAGTCAGCGCACAGGTTCTTCTCCCAGAACAAGAGGATGAATCCCCTAACTCCTCCGCTTGCATAAGCACCTCTCTCTGGCCACCACCTTGTGGGTTCTTTATCCATTGTAGGTATCTTTAAAGCTGCTGCTACATTGATCAATCTCCCTAACAATGGGTGGGTCTGGTGTGGGGGTGGGAGGAAGCAAAGAGGGAGAGAGAGAAACCTAGGAGAGTGGGTGTGTGTGTGGCGGGGGAGCTGACACTCCCAGCGTGAGATGCCCTTATCGCCTCAGGAACTGCTCTGGTAGCTGTAACAACAACAACAACAACAACATAAAAAAAGCCAATCTGTAGAAAGCTATTGATAGAATATCTTCTTGGTTACATTTGAAATGAAATATACGTTACCACAGAAGGACAATGTTTATCGTTCATGTCACTAATAAATATGGATCTACTCATCTCATGCTTTAGTGTCCAGCATAGTGAGAGAAATCAAAGTACCAACTGGACATAAGATGATGAATACAAAACCATTGTGATTAGAGCCCAAGGGATGGCAAAAAGGAAGAACCAACAGGCTTACACTTATGACTTCGGTCAGACCAATAGTAACATCCCTTCTGATGACCAGCGCAACAAATCTTTGTTTTAAAAATGTCAACTATGCTCACAACATTTTAAATTCTTAAACGTCATGATACCACGAATGCTAACCTTTGGTTAAATCTGATTTGAGCCTAACACACTTACTGAGAACAGAACCTCTTAAGAGTAGAGAAGAAGGAGACAAACATTGCACTGACCTCAAAGAATTGGATGGGGGCTTTTATTGTTGATAAAAAATTTTATCATAATATTCACTCATTCAAATACCTTTACTGATTCTAACGCAAAACACCGGGTGTCAAAACTGAATGTCTCCCTGTCTGGTGGAGAGCTAATAATAGACATTCCATCAAACAATTTACCATATAGTGTTTCACAAGGCTTCTGTCATTTGAATACCACCTCCCTGATTTTTGCCATATCTTCAGGTGATTATACTTTTTATCTATTGGATATTTCTCTTTAAATCACTTCATTTTCTCCAAGTTTAATTTAAAAGAAATATTTATGTAACTACTATGAATGGAAAATGAGAATCACGTGCCATAAATAAAAGCAAATTATAAATGTGAATAAATACCTAAAATGCAAACAAGTCTATCTGTATCTCACATAAAATTATCTCACATGCCACTAATGGTATGCATACTAGAGTTTGAAAAATACTTTGCTATAATCTAAAAAATACAGACACATCAAAATTTTAAGGATTTACTATCTGTGTACAGGAAAGGCTTAAAAGTCAAAGAACAGGTTGAGGCAATTTTAGCAATGGAATGTGCAGCAGTCAGGATGGATTGTGCCACAGTAATAAAAAAAAATCCCCAGATCACATTGAATTGACGCCACCAAAATTTATTTCTCAAATCACAAAAGTCTCTCTGGGGCCAGGTAACAAGGTAACTCGTCCATGTGATGGCTGAAGGTCAAGGCTGATGGAGGCTTTCCCATCATGTACGTAGCTGCAATATCGTGAACTTGTGGCCTCCCAGTTGATGATGTGAGGGAAGAAAGCCTGGAGAATTCTGCGCAGCTTCTCCCTGCCTCAGCCCGTAAGTGACACACATCTTTCCCTCAGTCTGCTGGAGGAATTAATCGCACAGCCCTGCCCAACTGCCCAGGAGGCAGGAAAGTGCAGTCATTTCTCATGGACATGAGTGAGCACTAAAAGTCTCTACCAAATATGGGTTGGGACGATTAAGAGACTAGTCCAGAAGAAAACAATCTCCAGGGAGAAATGTAGCTGGGAATAGGAATAGAGAAACGGCCAAGGGAATAGAACTGAATGATAAGAGAGATTGTCAGACCACATCCACAGCTCTGATTAATAAAACCCAAAATGTGCATATTGATCTATTATACGGCAGAAATGCTGCAATCGCCTCTTCAGTGATTAGAGAAATGTAAATAACTACCGTATTTCATGTGTAATTCTCCTCTGCTTATATCTTAATTCAGGTCAACACAGATTTACTGGACTCCTACAGTATGCAAGAAACTTGCTAAGCTCTAAACACATTCATTCTATAACACAAAAATAAAATGGCATGTGAAGAATCAGATGATTTCACAAATCTTCGTGAAAGTATCAGAAGCATATGAGATTCTCAGCTCCATCCATAATCAGAGTAACAATTCTTCCAGTACTCACTGCACTCTGGGTTTAACACTTCATCTACGCTTCAGCAATTTTCCACTGCTTATATGCAGGAGGGTAGGGTTGAGGAAAAGAGTTCATCTTCCAGAAAGAGCAGCTTGACAGCTATTCACTGAGCCCCTACTCTGAGCTAGCAACTGGAGCACAGTCTGAAACAAATGCGTTCTCTCTCAACTGTCGGGCTCTGCTCTCAAGGATTGAGTTCCATTGATCAACAGAGAGAATGACCATTTCTACAACTTCACTTACTGGATCTAAATGAAGACATTAACAAGTTATTTCTGAATATTAATTTAGAGTTTACAAAGGTCCTACAACTTCATTATTTCATTTAATCTCTGTAACAATCCTGGGGAAGAAGAGATACTGTCCCCATTTATTGGAGGAGAAAACTCAGAGAAGTTAGGGGAAAGACCTTCGGTCATATTTCTAATTAGTGGCAAAGCCAGACTTGGGACACAGTTCTCCTGACTCCAAATGTTCCTTTTACTACCCAGCAGATTCACCTTTCCACCAAGAAAGAATTCCTTGGATATTATGAATCTTTAAAAAGTTAAGGTAAAGATGTAATAACAGAAATGTTTATGATATCATAGAGTAAAACTGTGTAAGTGATTACAATGGTCTGAAAAGGTACACAGCAACCATACTAAAATTCTGTTGATGAAATTGGGAGAGCTGGGGGGGACTGCTGCAACCTTCCTGAAGCTAAGGTTTGATGACCCAGTGATGCTTTGTGCGTATTTGTCAGGCCCCCTTCCTCTCACCTGCCCTCTCCCCCACTGCACACGTTAAACCTTGAGGGCTCTGAGGGTTACACCGACAGGTCAAAAGCCTAACACACAAACCACAAAGAGGGAAGTTCTTTCCTCAACTCAGCAATTTGTCTGTCTAAGCAAGGTCCAGGAGGGTCCACTTTGAGAAGGTTCTGCCTGAAGCAAGCAGCATTTGAAAATATAGGACAAAGCCTATATGGAGAGGAGGAGGAGGAGGTGAAGGAACCATCTTTGTTTTCATCTCCAAATGGGAGAACACGGGAGAAGGGGAAGTAGGACAGTAACGCTGCATATCTAGCTCTTTGGGGGTTTTCAAAAGCCAAACTCACCTAAACCACATCTGCCACTTTCAAAATGACTCCAGGATACTTTCAGCACTGAAGCCACTTGGGTGCTTAGTAGCAGTGAATTAAAGAAGTGAAAGTGTTACAGTCACAAGAGGAAGGCATCTGACCTGGCAGAGACAGAACAATGAGCACAACGAATGGATTACAAGGAACACAAAATTGAGTGTTTGCTAATGGCTTTCGAAAAATAATCTACAGACATATTTCAGGAGGAAATTCTGCAATGGATCAACCTTATTTGGATCTTGATTCAAACCATCATTTTTGAGACAACTGCAGAAATTTGGACTAGTATCATGGTTGACTAATATCATTGAAAATTAATATCATGGTTAATGATATTAATGTTAAAATGTTTTTAGTGCAATATGGTATTGTGGTCTTGTTTTCTTAAAAGAGTCCTTATTCTTTAGCGTTACATACCAAAATATTTACAGAAAAAAGGATGTCTCGAATTCAAACTTCTGAGGTGGGGGAAAGAGTGGAGATAGGTGCATAGAAGACTAAGTTGGATTAAGAGTTTTTGTTTCCTCAGCATCCCTTCCTCTTCCCTAGAAATAGCACGCACACACACAAACACTCTCTCTCTCTTTCTCTCTCTCTCTCTCTCTCTCTCTCTCGCTCTCGCTCTCGCTCTCGCTCTCTCTCTCCCCCCCCCTCCTCTTGGTCAATTTTGTTCACTTGAGACTGATAGTCACCGTCCACAGAGGTGACACTATAGGCCCGTCCATCTAGTCAAGCAGCTTAATCAGAGCCCATCAGAGTCCTGTGGGATTTTGTGTGTAGGCCCCACAGGAGAGAAGGTGTCTCCTTTCTCTGGGGTTTCTCACTAAGATGATTCCACCTGGAGTGCCTGGCTACCTGATCCTGCGGTAGCAGAAAATGAACCCACCCAGAGCTGAGAGAACAGGGATGAGCAGGGTGGGGGAGCGGCATAGGGGAAAAGAGACAGAGGATAAGAGATAATGATGGCTACTTCAGAATCCCGAGATCCAGTCACCCTTTCCTGAGTTATGGAAGCCACTAAATTCCCCCATGCAGGCTTTGAATGTCAGAGGTTTACCTCAGCCTGGTCTCTTATCAGAACTCCAGACTCAACTTTGCAGATGTGGTGAATTTCAGGATCTTGTGAAGGGAAGATTATCTAGGTGGACCCAATATAATTATAAGTGTCCTTACAAGAGGAAGGCAAGAGGATCCGAGGAGGAATGTGAAGACGAAGCAGAAGTTGGGGTGAAGCACCCTGAAGATGGAGGAACGGCCACAAGTCAAGGAATGCAGGCGGCCTAGCAGCTGGGAACGTCAAGGAAACAGACCCTCCAAAAGGAGCACAGCTCTACCAACACCTTGATTTTAGGGCTTCTGTCCTCCAAACCTGTAAGATAATAAATCTGTGGTGTTTTAAGCAACTACATTTGTGGTAGTTTGTTACAGCAGGAATAGGAAATGAACACATCAGCTGTCTGTTCCACACCTCCTCTTGGGTGTCTGATAATCTCAAACTCCATGTGTCCAAAGTGGACTCCTGACCTTCACCCCAAACCTGTTACAACACCCACAGCCTTCCCGCTTCCAGACTGACAACTCCATCTTTCTGCCATTTAGGGTAAACTCCTCAGAGCCGGACTAGACTCCTCTCACGCGCCATAGCATCTCCTCCAAAACTCATGCTGAGCCCACTTTCAAAATATATCCAGACCAGGTCCCTTTCTGAGGACACGTACTGCCACCAGCCTGTTTCCCCTGGAGTGTGCGCATAACCTCCTCACAAGCCTTACTTCTACCTGTACTTCTTGTCTATTTTCAGCACAGCAGTAGAGTGAATCCTTTGAAATCGAAATCAGGTTAGTCACTGCTCTGCTCTGAACCCTGCACGGGCCACTGGAAGTGGAATAAGCCCACAAGGCCCTCCTCTCCTGTCTTCTCCTCGGCTGGCCCTGCAGCAACCACAGGGCCTGGAATCAACAGAGCGTGCTCCAGTCCTGACACCTCCACCCTCCAGGGCCCAGAATGCTCTTCTCTCGGGATCTGCTAACTTCCTGCTCCAAGCCTTCGTCTTGTATCACTGTCTCCACAAAGCTAACCCTGCTTACCCTAATGCAGCCACCTGCCTCCCTACACCCCACACACCTCCCTTTGGCACTCGAGTTTCCTTTTCCTGTTCTACCTTTTCCTTTTGCTGTAACACCACTTTCTCACATATTACACAAAGTACTTATATATAATGCTTATACCTTATTTTCTGTCTCCCCCTGCTCGAACATAAGCTCCGGCCGGGATGGCAGAGAACTTAGTCTTGATTCAATTCACTGATATATTCTAAGTACCTAGAACACTGCATGGTATATAGTAGGCGCTCATTAAATGTGAGCAGAATGAAAGAATAAATACATGAAAGCTGATTTTAGTTCCATTCCGGCCACTTAGAACCAGAAACCTCCTCACACACATCTATTGACTTGATTTGTCGTTCCTACTAGAAGATTTCCAATGGTGATCAACGTTTTCACACCACCCTCCTTTGGAGAAAAGGGGAGCAGCTCTCCTTGTGATCACTATGCACGCATCTGGACAAAACACCAATCGATACGTTTCCCATTATACTTCCCACATATAACGGCTCTCATTTTGCTGGGGTTGCAGTGGTTATTTTTAGGGCCTGTTACTGTTTGTGACTTTGCCATTTAGGTTCTGCCAAAGCCTCTGCTTCTGATCAGCAGCCCTTCCGAGAACCGCTGTCTGATCAGTCAGGGGCATTTACCAGGCACCTTCTCTGGGCGCCGCACCCCTACGTGACCCAGACGTGGCACAGGCCTCGTCGTGAGCTCTAACATGCTCCTCGAGTCCCACACAACTCACCTCTTGTTCTCTGACTCTTCATGGAGGGAAATTTTAAATCCAGGCTTCCCACTTTAATGAGTTCCCATAAATGTGCATGAGAGTCAAAAATACAAAAGTCAAGCAAAAGATTATCTGAAATAACAGAGGGCTCCAATAGCCAGGAAAATAAAAATATATAAAACCCTTAACCATAATATAATAGACGTGTTTATTTCATTTTCACCCTTCAGTATTATTTGTAAGTGTATAATATTAAAACATAGATTAAAAACTAAAAGTAACCAGTGAAATAAAATTTCTAAGGCATTTATTTCAATGTCCCAACTTTGAGTTCTCTCAGCTTACTTGAAAGGAAACTTTGTAGACAGAAGTTTAACTTAATGTTGGGAAAAAGCACTTGCTGACAATAATTTTGCCGTAGTGTAAGAGACTATGATGCTGACATTGATGGAATCTTACTGAGTTCCTTAACAATCATGTGAAGAGAGAGAACACAGGTTTTATTCTTTTGATGAAGAGTCTATAGTGAGTTGTGTCCCATTCAATTGGTCTTCATAGTTTTGAACTGCTCTCTACAATTGCATCTTTGGAACATTTTACTGCTAATTCTTGCATTTATTTCTTCCCTATACTTACTGCCTTTGTTTTTAATGGGGGTAAAATATAGGTACATAAAATGTACCGTTTTAACCATTTTACATGTACAATTTAGTGGCATTAAGTACAGTCACCACTCTCTGTTTCCAGAACTTTTCATCAACTCAAACAGAAACTCTGTACCTGTGAAATAACAACTCCTTCCTCCCCTCCCTGCAGCCCCTGGCAACCTCTATTTTACTTTCCATCTCTATGAATTTGTCTATTCTAGTACCTCATATAAGTAGAATTATACAATATTTGTCCTTCTGCGTCTGGCTTATTTCACTTAGCGTAATGTTTTGAAGATTCATCCATGTTGTAGCATGTGCCAGAATTGTATTCTTTTAATGGATAATAACATGCATGCATTGTATGTATAAACCACATTTGTCTTATCCAGCTACACATGGCCTTTTAGAGAAAATTGTGGATGGTATGTTTTTCACACTTTGAATGTGTTTTTTAATTTTGTTTTTATCTTTCATAACCAGTTACTGTGTGAAATGAAGAGGGGATACACACACTCACTTTAAGGCAAGATTATTACCCTTGAATACTCAAGAGTCACATTGAAGAGACACTTGTGTAAACAGATTATTTCAACATGGTTACAGGCACTGTGATAAGGCTATGAGACCACCGCGGAGAAAGAAGGACCTGTGGCCAGAGGAGCTAAGCAAGTTTTCAGCGAGGCCACAGCATCAGACCAGGGTTTTGATGGACAAGTGGGAGCTCGACATGAGAATAAGAGGACACAAGGGGCCCTCAGAGCCCAGGGAATTGCATATGTCAAGACATGGGAAGAAAAGAGAAGGCACATGTGGAGAACGGGGTATAATTGAGAGACCAGGATCTATTCCATGGAGACATCAAAGGAAGAGAAAATATGCTACTGAACCTCAACCAATTATAGTCTCAATGGAGGTTAACATCAAAAGCAACCTGAATTTCCTTGGACATCATACACCAGAGGTTAAGGGGGAAATCACATGAGTGGTAATAACTCAGCTCTCTCTGGCTCCCTGCCCCACTATTGATACAGGGTTCCTGGTCCCCAGTAAAGCTGTTCCATGAATCTGGGAATCTCCATTCCTGTTCTCCCACTCCCCTCAGATGTCCTGCCTTCAAGGTCCCTTGATGAGTCGTCTCACCAATACACCTGTGGGAATACACCTCTGGCTGTGCCAGAGGCCCTCAGGGGTAAGGTGTGCACTCCCCACACACCTTACCGTGTTGGGCTACACCTAGTGCTGATCAGACCAGGGGACCGTGCATCACTCCAGCCTCTGGGTCCACAGCAGCCCCTGTAAATTCAACCCATTTTAGTCTTACAGCTCCTGTCTCCAAAGGGCTGAGACCTAAATGATGGGGCTTAAGTGGTGTCCACCACAAAACGTCTTCCTGAAAATTCTTCTCCAACAACCTCCTGTATGTAGTTATTCATTCAGCAAATATTAACTGAGCAACTATCTAATATTGTAGGCACTCAAGATAGAGATTAAAAGAAGATGGCAGGCAGGTCCCTATTCTCACGAAGCTTAGTTTCTAGCACACGTGTGTGTGTGTGTGTGTGTGTGTGTGTGTGTGTGTGTGTGCTTGTGTAGGGGAATACAAACAAAACTCAGCAAGATAATATTAGTGAGTGGACTGGGGGTAACTCAACATTTCATTTGTATGAATAGCCTATAAATGTCACTTTCTCAGAATTATAGAATTAATATCAGACCTGAGGTATGAAACAGTTTTAATAGTAACTAGTATTTATTTTAAAAGATAGGCTAGGGGCCAGCCCGGTGGCTCAGGCAGTTAGAACTCCATGCTCCTAACTCTGAAGGCTGCCGATTCGATTCCCACATGGGCCAGTGGGCTCTCAACCACAAGGTTGCCGGTTCAACTCCTTGAGTCCCGCAAGGGATGGTGGGCTCCGCCCCCTGCAACTAAGATTGAACACGGCACCTTGAGCTGAGCTGCCTCCCAGATGGCTCAGTTGGTTGGAGTGCATCCTCTCAACCACAAGGTTGCCGGTTCTACTCCCTCAAGGGATGGTGGGCTGTGCCCCCTTCAACTAGAAACGGCAACTGGACCTAGAGCTGAGCTGTGCCCTCGACAACTAAGATCGAAAGGACAACAACTTGACTTGGAAAAAAAAGGCCTGGAAGTACACATTGTCCCCCAATAAAGTCCTGTTCCCCTTCCCCAATAAAATCTTTAAAAAAAAAAAAAAAGGGTACATACTAATAACATTCCATGTTCACATTAGATTAAAAAAATTTTTTTCCACATTTATTTTTTTTTTATGTCCATATATAATAAAAGCAGTAATGGCTAAATAATGGAAGGAAAAACTTTTGGTTAGTCATTTTCCTTGGGGGCAGCTCCTTCCTTCCTACCCAGTCTATATCTGATGTGAGGTCACCAAGTCTTTTTGGACAAGGCCCTATAGTGGTCCAGTCAGCTTAAAGAAGTGGGGAATCACAGTTTTTATAGTATCTTGGAAATCCAAGAACTCTGCTGGTGTTGGAGGGGCTGAGGGTCTTCACACCCACCCAGCTCAGAGTTTATAAGCACCCTATGGATGCCTTGGTTGAACAACACTGGAATGCCCCACCCCCCGCTACTGACAAACCACAGCATCCCTAAGTGCTAAGACTGTCGTCACATGGATAGGGAAACCGTGCTCAGAGGGCACGACCCTCCAGAGAGCGGCAGAATGGCTCACCAGCAGCATGTGCATCAAGGTCAGAAGGAGGTCAGTCCTGCTGCATCTCCTCCTCCTTCAATCCTTGCTTGTGTTTTGAGGGGTGCTGGGCCTGGGCCAGGCTGGCCACCAGCTAAGCCTAACAGGGCCCAAGACTGATTAACCCAGACTGGCGGCCAGGTTCAGGTTCAGGAGTCTGGCCAGATCATCACTTAAAGCTCCCCAGAGTCCTTACTGGTCCTAAGCTTGGAACTCCTACCAACTCCTGACATCACCCACCTCCCATTCACCTCTGATCTCTCTCTCTCTCTCTCTCTCTCTCTCTCTCTCTCTCTCTCTCTCTCTCTCTCTCACACACACACACACACACACACACACCCCTGTACCTTGCACTTTAGAGTCCAACCATCCAGAGGTTTTCACTATTTCCCACGGTCCCTATACTCCCTCTCATCTGTGTACCCACACTGCTCACCTTGCTGGGAACGATTTCTCCTCCCTCACCTGGTGAGTGCCCACTTAATACTTCATGACTCAGTTCAGGTATCCATCACCTCCTTTGGGTGACCTCTCCTGACAATTCCTGCCAAGGTCAGGTCTCCTGCCCATGGTAGCCCATATTACACTTGAAATACAATGGAAACAAGCTAGTCAGCTCTATTTATGCCATAGGAATAAGCTCCTAGATGCAGGGACTAATGCTGTCTTATCCGTTTTTATACCTCCAGCACTTTCCACATAGTGGATTCTTAATCATAGTTGATCAAGTGAATAAATGAATAAATGGTAAAATCAAAGTGAGAGAGCTCAAGACAGTTGCCCCAGACTGGGTTGGATTTCTGGTCCTTTTTTATTGGCTACTAGTCACATGGTTTATGTGCCTAATTTAAGGTGAAGAATTGAATACTTGCTTCAGTTTCTAATCAATTAATTAACTGATTAGATCAATCAAACTGCAGGGCTCTTTTTACATTCAGAAATTTTGCAACACCCTTTCCCCAAAAATCTCTCTTTATGAGTAGTTATTTAATTAAGGGGTTGATTTTAATTTTTAAAACCTAATTAATTATATTTTAATAAATAATGCTATGTAATAGTTACTAAAAAGGTTAAAAAAATCAAGTGTTTATTTTCTTCAAACAATTCCCATATGTACGAGAACTCGACGTTTCAATTACGTCTTCGTACAATCCTCATAAAATCTGTTCTATTTTTTTTTTAAGTATTGGAAAATAACTAGTAACATTTGCTATATGGCGAAGTACGAGAGGGAAGAAGAGAAGGAGTTACCTTACATGCTCATGAATGAATTATACTCAATTTCTTCCTCCATTGTCTTTTCCTGCTTCAGACCCAGGAAGAGTGAGGGGTGGAGGTGGGAGGGCCATATGTCAGGATAGAGTTACCATTGATATACATAGTATCACAAACTAATAAATAACTCATAAATCTTCCACTTCTCCCTCTTCTTCCTTTCTCCTGACATTTCCTCAGTAGGATCAGAAACAATTTCTAAACAGGCTGGACTTACGTTAGATCCAAGGGATTCTGACTCTGAATGCACAAGGGCCCAAGAGACGTGGTTAGAGCTGATCCACTTAATCAGGATACAAATAAAAAGCAGATGCCTGCAATGAGGCTGTTTCAGCCAAGGTCCAAAGTCATCCCCAAAGGAGTACAGTACAAGGACACTTGCTCTATGGGGATAGTCAACCACATGTTACAGTGAGGGGAAGCCTTGCTCCCATTCCAGGATGTCGTCACAGACCACTGAAGATTAGGTTCTTAGATTAGATTCCTTCCTTATTTGGCCCAGCACCCCCAACTCACTCCATGTTTGGTAGAAGCCAAAGATGGGCCAGGAGGGGCTGATACCTACTATTATCTGCTTCTGAATGCCAACTGTTGTGTGTGACCCTTTCCTCCACTGGTCTTGGTAACAGAGGGACTGGGGGAGGGAGAGGCCTAAGCCACACCCATGCATTCCAGCTGCTCAATCACCAGAAAGGAGTTACGCATCACCAAGCTGCCTGATCACCATTACTTGTCCACAGTTTGCAGCACGGTCCTGAAATTCTCTTGCAAAGTGTAACAGTCCAAATGTCCCTGTTTCCAGAAGTAGTGTCCTGTTCAGAAATAAACACCATTAACTAGCTTGTGGAAGAGGATCACTACCTCTTCACCTTGTAAAAACAGCATGAACCTACCTTGACCTTGCAGAATTTACTTCCATATCCTCTTTACCTTCCCCTGCCCAGAATATTACTCAGAAAAATGATAAAGATAAGAATAAGGAAAATAGTGAACTTCCTGATTCCTCCACCATGTGGCCTAAAAGTGAAAATGAACCTGGAAACATTTAATGTGCTTCTTATAATAGATCTGAGACTCACGACTTTAAAAAAAATACCCAGTACTTTTCCTATATATGAACTTAGAAATTTAGCATTTCTAATGCAGATAGAACATGTTTATATGGGAAAGGTGAGAGGGAGAATTGAACATTTTGGAGAAAAAAGGGTAGGTAACTTTCTTTTCTCCCTAATATTGTTACGTGCAAATAGAGACTCTTATATATAAAAAAAAATTACTGCAGTAGCATATCAAACCCAAAACCAATTCATATTAATACCTAAATATCAAAAATACCCCAAATAACTTTTTTGTACAGTTTGTTTAAACAGGAATCCAAATCAAGCCCATACATTTTGACAGTATGATGTTTCTGTTAATTCTCTTTCAATCTATAGGTTCCTGATCCGGGACAACAATAAAGACATGGGACATGCGGTAACAAGGAAGGAGCACCTGAGGCCGCACAGGGGTGTCCCCAAGGGGAGACTCAGAGGGAAAGGGCTTGTGCTGGTGGGTCTCCTGAAGGAGGTGAGGCTGTATTGGACATGAGGGACGCTATCTGTCCTTCACAGGGGTTTCTGGCAAAAGGAGTGAGAAAAACCAAAGCAGCTATATGCCCATTGCACTCACAGAAGAAAGGTGGGTTCCAGCTTATTCCATGCACTGTGGGCCTAAATTTGACCTGTTCAAGAACATGATTTATGTTTCCACTCGCACGATGTCACCTTTGCTACCATCAGAGTTGAGGCAAAAGAAATTACATGTTTCTGTTTCCTAGGCGGCAGCGTGCTAACCTGAGGTGGGGGATAGAATATGCAAAGAATTGGTCCCTCCAGGTATGAGACAAGACCATCTGGAGGGAGAAGTTGGCCATGTTGAACAGCTAGAGTCTGGAGGAGCTGGACCAGGTCTGCGTGGCCAGGTCAGTTCCTGGAACAGCAAGACCCTTGGCAGTGAGAGAACAATCTCACCGTGACTCTCACTGCCTACACCACCTCTGACACCTCATACCTGTCTCTTTCCTCCTTCTCCAGTCGCAACCAAAGTGCCTGTTCCCACAGATGTGGGAGTGTAATCAATCTGATTATCTGCGGTGGTGGCACCAGGCCTAAACTTGGAACCAGAAGACCAGGGTTTGCCGGGGTTTGAATTCGGCCTGCCATTCACTGATTGTATGACCACAGGCTACTGACCTCCCTCCCTTTCATTTCCCTCATCCCTGCAATGGGACACGTCAGACTCAAACTGGATTCCCAAGGTTATGAGGATCAAATACAATAACAGTGAACTTCTCTACAATACTTTCCTTATGGTGCTGACTACTCCTTTGATTAAAGTCATTTACATACATATGAATGTGAATGACCATTTAATGGCCTTTATCCTTCAGGTAATGTTTACTCTTTAAAAGGAAAGTCTATCAAACCCAGTGAATTTCTTATTGGTGAACTCTGTAGAGAATGTACTTTTCAGAGAGATGCTTGGCCAATTCCTCTGGCTCCCTTTAAAGTGAGGCTGGGGCTAGCAAGGCCCTTTCATTCTGGCCTCATTTTTATTTCAATGACAAATGTGGTTTTGAAATAGGAATATTTTTCTGTGAGCCCCCAAATGATGTAGGGGACTTTTGAGTGAGTGAGTGGGTGCTGGGATCATGTCTCATGAGACCGAAGAATGGAAACACGGACCCATGAGAGGCAAACAGTTTTAAAAAGAGGATAGTTTATTAAAAGCAAAGGGTCGGAGCTCCCGAGCGGGAGGGGGTCCCGAATGGGGCTGCCCAGTGACTGAGGCAAAAGCTCTTACTTTTATACCTTCCCCTGCCTGCTTGGGTGCCTTCTAATAGAATTCTTCTATCAGGATTGTCCTGTTTGCTCATCCTGAAGAGATTAATGAAATACTAACCCATTCCTATCTATCAGATCTGGTCCTTTGTTCAGCCAAAAGGGATTTGAGATCATTTATTAACCTCAAGGCTATTTTCATATCTTTGTCCTGGAGTGAAGGAGACATTCCAGAACCTGGAGTTTCAGGATATGGCTGCCTTTTGTTTATTCCACCAGGGACCCCGTGTCTACCTAGCAATATACTAACTAACCTGTCTCAGTTTCTAGGAGGAAGGAAGAGTGGGTGTCTTTGGCCACTGCTTCCGTTACTGCTGGCCCACTTTTTGTACCTGGCACCCAGGAGCACTGGAGACACGCAGACCAAAAGTTCACACTTAATGTCTTGAAATAAATACATTGAAGAACTAAAGTCCAGAATAACCTGGGGTTGGATTATATAGCAGCTGGTGTCACAAACTTCTGTGTGGAAAAACTTTCTAGTTAAAGTTGGAGAATTTGGTAATTATCTACAGAGAACAGAAACCTGCCTGAGGTCCCTGAAATATGTTCTTTTATTCATTAATTTTGTAAACATCTTGAGTTTTCACTGTCCTCTCTACTACACCTTCAATGTAACATTACAAATAGATTAACTACTAAAAGTTTGGTTTCTTTCTTTCCTCCCTTCCTCCCTTCCTGCCTTCCTGCCTTCATTTTCTTCCTTTTCTCTTTCCTTTTTAAAAATTAATTGTGAAATGTTAGCTTAAAGGCATCAGTTTAAAAAACAATAGTTTAAAAAAAAACCACTTAAATGTCAAAGTGCCCTAAATTCTTTTGTGCCTGTGATTATACTGTATGACGAGAAACAATTCTTAGGTGATAATTAGATTTTATCTGCAAATGGAGGTGGGAGGATGGGAGTAGGTGGTAGTGTCAACATTTTACCAGAACAACAGGGCAACTCACACGATTAGTTAGAAAACACACACACACACACACACACACACACACACACAAACACTCAAACAAGTGGCTGGGGTTCTATCTATCTGATCAAATAAATTCTGACACTCCAGTGAGGTGGTTGTATATTTAATTTGCCTTTCAACAGCCAGAAATTTAGGAATGCAAACTGGAGCAAGAGGAAAAGCAGAAAATAAACTAACACATGTAATATAAAATACCTCTGTTGGTGATCATCATGGTAGAGAATAGAACAGACTAGAAAGACCACTCCCCCCCCCCCCCCGCCCCACCCCCTGGGCCAAGTTTTCACAGATGGTTATATTAGTTGTTTCACAATACATCCAAGGGCTGGGGGTTGGAGGGAATGAGATTTAGCAGCTGGTGTTAAAGCCATAAGGCTTTTGGCTCCAAGTGATACCTTCTGATCTGCACAACAACAGAAACTTGCTTCAGGCAAGGTGGTGTCCCACATTTTAACTCACCCCCAAGCAAATATCCTCAATTTCACAGGGTTCACAGTCATCTGACCTGATTGTAAATATCTTCTTTCCTGTATTCCCCCGGGTTAGATGAAGCTTTGCAGGCCCAATGCAAAGGCAGAGACAAGAGCAAAGCAGGAAGCCTCCCACACTACAACGGAAGAGAAGACTCAGACGCAAGAATGGCTTCTACTGAAGGGCATTTCAAAGCAAACGTAGACATCCATGGCGCGTTTGTAAATCCTCTGTATGTGTCTGTCAGTATGGACCTGCCTGCACACATCAAACCTGGATTTGTTTCTGAGCAACCGAAGCTACTGAGAACAAAGTGAAAGCAACTGAATAGCAGAAATACCTCCAACGTATACAACAAAGAATTACTACCCTTAATTCACCAAGGGCTAAGAAAATAGTGCAACAGAAAAGTGAGCAGGGGATATGTACAGGAAGACCACACAGGGAAAGAATATCAATGACTAATAGTATCAAGTACTTCCAAAGTTCAATAGTGATCAGAGAAACATAAAATTAGAGCCACAATTTATACCTCTTCGAGGAGCAAAAGCTAAAATACGTTAATAGTTTTCCATCCTGGCAAGGATGTGGGGAAGTAGGCACTCACACACTCTGCTATAAGTGTAAATTCAACAGACTTTTAGAGAAAAACATGCTGTAGCTATTAGATTTCAAACACCGATAACCCTTTGCTCTGGGAACCTTGTCATGGAAATACACCCACATATACAGCAGTATATACAGAGGGTGCCAAAAAATTCAATACATATTTTAAGAAAGGAAAACTATTAAAATTGTAACACTCAATATATACTGACAACGAATGATGAACACAAGTCACGTTTGACTTCTGCAATTACAAGAGGTGCTCAGAGTGGTTCCCATCAGCGCCCAGATACTTCTGATTACGGCGAACTACTGCTTGAGCAATGCTGACCAAAGTGTGCACTTGTGTACAGCTTTTGGCACCCCTGGTACATGTTCAAGGTTCACTGAACATTGCTCATGTCATCAAAAGTACAGGGAAGAGATGCAATGTTTAAAGGCCTGCTCACCTCACTGAGGTCACATTCTATACCCTTCTTCCCCAACTCACTCCACACCTCAGGCCAATGTTCTGCTCCTTAGACACAGAAAACATCCCGTGACCAAACTTGCCCTCTTCTGAGCCCTGTTCCAAGCTTTCTTCTTAACTAGGTCTCAACCTTGGCCTGTAATTATTTGAAACCGCTCACATAGTTTCTAATGTCTCAAGGTCGCATCCCTAGGCTGACCATAGCTCCCCTTATGATGCCTGAGAAAACTCAAGGCTGCCAAAATGACTGACTACTTGTTCCAATCAACAGCTGAAGACAGAACCTCTGTCTCCCAGCCTCCGTGGGAGGGAAGGAGCCTAACTTCGGAAAGCACCAGTTAACAAACCTAGATAGTTTCACAAGGACCAACCTCCCTAGGCCCACTTTTTGTAATTTTTCACTTTCCTGACTTTACTGAACTCCCACTCACTCTCCTCCCTGTTCCTTTATTCTTCCTTTAAAATGCCCAGTCACCTCTGTACAAATTAAAGTTGAGTTCAATTCACGCTAGACTCTCTTCCCTATTACCGTAGTATGTTGCTAATTAAAATCTGACCTTTCCACTTTAACTAGTGTCCAGCTTTGTTTACCTTTGATATTTCCTATGATAATGTAGGCTCCATGGGCTGGATTTTGTTTCACAACTGGCACATAGTATAGACTCATTAAGTATCTGCTGAGCATCGTTGATGGACCAACATTTATACATGGGTTTTGGTCCCTCAGCCACACTTCCGGGCTGGGATAAGCATGTTTAGACTTGTGAATGAAATATCACTGCTCACTTCATTCCTTAAATACTTGGCAAATGACAGGTGGCTGAATATCACAGAATGTGCCAGTCTTCCTAAACTTATCTTCAATTTGTTTTTAATCTTTATAGGGCACCATCTGCCACATGCTTAATATCATCCATAAACATACATGACTGAACACAGAATACCATGCTAATGAGAGATTACTGAAAGGTGCTGTGAGGAAAGTATTTGCTTCACAGGAAGACTTTTCTTGCTGGTGGTTGTTTCCTCCATTCCTCACCCCTTATTTCCATCTGTGGTCCTGGTCCTGAAGGTTCCCTTTATCTTCAACTCCCCCACATCCTCTCTGGGTTCATATTCCCAGGACTTTGCTGAAAGTGCTTTGGCCGTCAATTCCAGTAACTTCCTTCAGATGCAATGCAATGATGTCTTCTCAGAGTTTATTCCTCAGGGTCTCTTTGGTGATTTGAGTGTTGCTGATAACCTTGCTCACCATACTCTTTCTCCCTTATTCTCTTTTTATTTTTCAGCTGTGGCTTCTCACAGTTTTTAGATGACTAGAAATAGTCTCAAATATAATCTGTCACTTCCAATAAGTGATTTGTAAGCAATTACTATGGGTGAGGCACTATGGAGATTACAAAAACCTAATACTCATGCTGTACTTGAGGAAAGAGGGGGTAGTCTATCCTCACATGAAAAGTTACCGTTTACTGCATACTGGTTGCTTTAATAGTTATTTGTTGAATGAAATGGTTATGTAGGAAAATCCTGGTGATATCCAAGGCACAATATACTGTCACATGATTGACGCATCAATACATCAAAGTTCTCCTTTTAGAGCCATAGCCTCTACCCATTGTTATTTTTCTCACTTCTGCAGGGTGTTTCCCATGGGTATTGCAACATCAACCTCAACTGATAAAACTAACCTATCTTCTTATTGCATCCTCAAACCTACCTATTTTCCAACAACCTCATAATTATCAGGGATACTACCAACATTCATTATGATACTCAAGTACATCTCAGCATCTTCAGTCACCTTAGAATGAGATCCATGCCAGGTCCATCACCACAGTGATATGTGAGGTCTCCCGTCCTTCTGATTTCTATGGTCATAGCCCCTGGTATGAGCATGAATAAATTCAACTCTAGTCTCCTCAGCCTGTCCCTCTTCTGCTCTATAAAAGGTATCACAGACACTGAGAAATGAAGAATTAAAACTTTTCAAAAATGTACAGTCATGTTTTACGCTTGTCTTTACATGTTTTGGGTAGTGCCATCTTTAAAAATGGATTTGAGTGCTGAGTTTCCAGTGAAGAAAGTGTTTTAATCTTTAGTAAAAGGAAAAAAAAACAAACACTCTAGATGAAGGTGGTCCAAAACTATAAACTTCCAGTTACAAGTCAGTCCCGGGGATGTAGTGCACAGCCTGGTGACTAGAGCTAACAATACCGTACTGTATGTTTGAAAGTTGCTAAGAGAATAGATCTTAAAAGTTCTCATCACATACGCGAAACTGTAACTATATGTGGTGATGGATGTGAACTATTGTGGTGACCATTTTGCAATATATACTTATATCAAATTATTATGTTGTACACCTAAAATTAATCTAATGTCATATATCAATTATATCTCCCAAAAAATATTCCACCTCCATCTCTCATTCCTACTCTCTGAAAACCCTGTAGACACTAGACACTAGAGGGTTTAAAGATAAAATCCTAGGAACCAGTTTACATGCGCACTCTTGAAGCAAAATATCCTGCATAGGTGGAAGTTCTAAAGGCTTCTTCTCTCTTAAATCTTTCAGAGCCTCCACCTCCTATAAATAATATATAATAAGTTTCATCAAACAGGAAAGCACGAGTAGACTTTGAAACAGGACGTTAGTTTCCATGGATGGAATTTTAAGACATTAGTGCAAAAGGGATCCATCCTCAAAGTAGTTGACAAGCCCAATAAAAGCTGTCCTCAGAGGCTCGATTCTCATAGCGTGGTTCATGGCCCAGAAGCATCAGCAAAACTTCGAAACCTGTTAGGAAACGCAGAAGCTCCATTTTCACCCCAAATCTAGCAAATTTCAACAAGATCCCCAGGTGATTCATAAGCAGAGTAATGTTTGGGAAATGGTACATTAGATCATATAACTCGGAGACCTAAATCAGATGTGAACTCAGGCGAGAGCTCTGGTCAGCAGGCCACCGCAGGGGATCTGAGTTACCCACTGGTGCAGGGAATCATCCCCCTGGGACCCATTCAAAGGAAAATGGTAGACTTGGTGCTTTGTGCTATGGCTGACGAGGGCTCCTTTTTCTTGCTTTGTGGGGCGCTTTTCTTGCCTTGTGACTATGAACAGAGCACTGAGGTGATAATTTAGGCTGAAAACCACAGCCTGGGATTAAGGGCTTCCTTGATGGGGCACAGAGACCAGCTGAATCATATCGAGACACCTCCACCCCCAGTCCTCTGTAACACGGTAACACAGGTGAGGGCACACAAATGAACATCAAGGGACGCCTTGGAGGAAGAGGGCTCACAGAGCAACAGTTAAAGTAGATGTGTGCAGAAGGAGAAAGGAGAGGTGGGAGCCAGGCAGCCCAAAAGGGGAGATGGGACAGGGGCATTTGCACATAGATTTGGATGTACAACGTAGGTTTTTCCAGCACCACAAAATTAAAAACACCTCTTTCTTCTTCTGCAGCTGCTTGGCCTCTGCTGGGTCCCTCTAGTGTGTTCCTGGGCCTAGGCCAACAGCCCCATCTTGCCATGGCCTGAGGCCACAGACTTCTCTCAGATCGCAGGTCTTTGGGAATTAGTCCATTGCTTAAAGAGGAGTCATCCTCTTTAAAACTGGGAAAAACTGCCCATCTTGCTCTGGATAATCACTTATAACCCAATGCCAATTCTAACTCCTTCCTGAGAAATGTTCTATCAGGTCAGGCCAGCGGAATGCCATCCCACACCCCAGAAAGCCCCAGAAGCCAGCATCACCACCTGGGACAACTTCCTCCCCAGAGCCAGGGTTTGCATTGGCTGCACTACCACAGGGTCCACTTGGACGGAGAGGCACAGGCCCGAGCTGCTGGGGGAGGCCCACTATTAATGTTCGTTCCTAAAGGACTGGGAAGGTCTGGAAAGATGACCACTGAAGGCTAATGGAAATAAAAGGAGCCCCGATGGCACCATGGTCACGTACACTCTATACCTGGTGTGGTGGTAGCTGGGGAGGAAATTGGGTAGCCATCCCGTCATCAACCAGGCGAAAGAGAAGAATGTCTGTCTTCATGGCCCTGTATTCTTTATACTCCTCAAGCCATAGATCTGCTCCCTTGTGACCCACCCCTCCAACAGGGACCCCCACCCTGCACCCCAGCCAACAGCTTCCATCATCCTTGCTATTCCTACCTTGTTGTTCCCTAGGAAAACGCCTCCCTCTTGCTTCCTTCCCCAAAACTGCATAATACCCCCACTGTGCTATAGATCATCTACTTCATTATAGACAAATGTTTTCTTATTCTCTATAATTTTCTTACCCCACCCTTTCTCTTCTTTCTTACTCATACCTTAATAGGCATTTGCCTTTTCTCAGTGACACTTCTGCATCCCATAAGCCCAGAATTCGTCACCTCACCAGTCCTCTGGTGACATACATTGAGGTAATGGATACTTTGGGTGTGTTTTCCCTTTCTCTCCAACTCTTAGCTAAGAACTATCCTCTCTACACCTACAAGAGTACATGCCGGCAGCCTGACTTGTCCCACATAATGGATACAGTTGGTTACAGGAATGGCTGGCTGCCTGGCCCAGGCTGGGCATTTGGAATTGAGATCCAAGGGCGCTAAGGAGCCCCTCTGCTGGCTTGAACTGAAGATGTATAAAGTTAGGGAGCCTGAGGTAAGCATGTGCTCATAATAGGAGAGAAATCTGGTACGACTGGGTAGATGGACCGATGGATGGATGGATGAATGGATGAATGGATGGATGGATGGATGGATGGATGGATGGATGGATGGATGACTGATAGATCCCAAGAAAGAAAAAGTGATGGAGAGATGGGGAGACAGTACCCTCCTTGGCCCCAGGCAATGTACCAGTTCCTGGTTCTAGGACCTCATGATACTCAAATCTACTTTCTGGTTTGGGGCTGCTCTTGTATCCTTAGTTTTTAAAACTCTCTTTTTCACTCAAACAAGGAAATCTTCATTATTGGCTACGGATATGTGTTCATTTTGATCAAATCTTTGCTCTCACTTAGTCATCCTCTCATTCGTACCTTCCTGAGTTCCTCCCACAAATGTCACAGTGGCCTTCTTTAATGTCTTAATCTCATAGTCACTATGTTAATAGTCCAAACTGACCTGTTTGCCTACATATGCTGTCCTTGCATAGTTATATATTTTGGGGGAATGAGGTATTATTGTAAAGTCATATGAATGACTTAAATATCCAAATGATTATTATTCCCACCAAAATAATCATGCTGGGAGACAACACACGTCTTCCCGCAGTACAGCCATTATCCCAGACACTTCTGGAATGCTGCTTCCAGTCTTCCCCAATGCCAGTAAATCATGGCTCTGAAAGATAGGCAGCATTTTTACAAAGAGCTACAACTGTGCTGTGATCAGGGCAAGTGAATAAAACGAGGGTTCAAATACTTTAGTTATAAAACTTTTCTTAAACATTGTTTTACCCAGGAAGATCATAACTGGAATAAGCATATACTCTTCCAATAGGATAGCTCTAAAAGATAACATACATTTCTCCAAATGTATACGTTCTCCAAATCATTCGTTCTATTACATCTGTTAGACACAAATCACATTCTTTATCACTATCATGTCTTTCGGTCACCTTCATCCAGGCATCTGGAACAGAAATCTTTTTTTTCAAAGATTTTATTCGGGAAGGGGAACAGGACTTTATTGGGGAACAGTGTGCACTTCCAGGACTTTTTCCAAGTCAAATTGTTGCACTTTCAATCGTAGCTGTGGAGGGCGCAGCTCAGCTCCAGGTCCAGCCGCCAGTTGTTAGTTACAGGGGGCGCAGCCTACCATCCCTTGTGGGACTCCAGCAATCCAACTGACAACCTTGTGGTTGAGAGCCCACTGGCCCATGTGGGAATCGAACCGGCAGCCTTCTGCGTTAGGAGCATGGAGCTCCAACCGCCTGAGCCACCAGGCTGGCCCTGGAACAGAAATCTAATACCTATAATGCCTAGTAGTTTGGTGAAGAGGGGCTTAATAAATGTTTGTCATCAAGGTTTAGAGTACTTAGTTATTACTTAATAGAAAGTAAACCTTTAAAGAAGATGTGCCAAACATTCAGGTAGGTAAAAACATACATGAAGACAAAAGACGATTCAAGACCAACACTGATGACCTGATTCACAGCCATGAATTATATATTACATGCTTAAAATATGGAAGCCATCGATCCAATACCGAAGCATCACACCTGTGATATGCCCTACCCACAGTCCTGAGCTCTGGATATAGATAATGTACTTTTCTTTCAGTGGCAACTTTCTTCCTGTTATGAGGGAATAAGCAATAGCTACTTTTTCTTAAGCCTTCACAGAAGCATCATGAAACTGCAAAGTAAGCTATATAAATGTCACGTTTTAGTCAATAGATCACAAAGCAAGCTAGATCTCAGAAACCTTTCTAAGGCAAGCTGGTGCAACCTACTTTGTGCAAATTTCAGCTAGTGTGATCAAAGATAATGAGTCACCCAGTATGGCATTTTAAAAACACTAAAGCTGCTTCAGTGTTTTTTCCTGAGCTTTGCTGTAACTGAAACTACACTTGTACTCTGAGACGAGATAGAGTTCTCATGAGTGAATTATACACCTGACTCCATGACTGAATAGTTTTAGGTCAAAAGAATGCACATAAGTAAGGATAATTGAAGTGTGCTAGCCTGTAAATTCTGGATCCCAGAATCCCATCACAATCAATCCACATTTGCTGTTTACACTGGAAATCTGAAGTGTTGGGTGTATCTTGAAATGGACTGACAATTGCCTGGGGCCTTAGAAAGACCTTTTGATGGAAAGAAATGTTGACTCTAATGATCTCTCTCATAATGGCACTTGTAGAGTAAAACATGATGCAATTTCCTCCTTGCTGGTGGGGGTCCCTGTGGGTGGTTTTCCATGTAGGGTGATGGATACACACTGAGGCATCATGCAGTAAGGAAAGGAGAGTGAGCTTTGAGGTCATAAGATTTACGTGTTAGTTCTACTACTTCCCTCCTACCTGTGGGATTTGGGTGGGTTAGTCCACCTTACTGAAGCCAGGTTCCTTATCTACAACGTGGAGCTGATAGTTACATCACAGGGTTGCTATAAAGATGAAATGTGATAGCATGTGTAATAAGGCCAGGGTGGGTAGGCATGAGAGTTCACTTCCTCTAACCCCTCTCGTTTACACTCTTGCATCCAGTACCCAGCACCTGCATCCCAAGGAGGCTGCAGGACCCCTGTTACTTGGATTCCATCATCACCAGCCTGAGGCTGGACTGACATTCACTAATTCCCTTTCACAAACGTCTATACATGTCACAAAGTGAGTTTTGCCCCATACCCCCAAAGAAGCTCTAATTATCTCATGAGCAGCTCTTTAAAAACATGCTGGTTAGTTGTTGTTGTCTTTTTAAATTTTAAAACATTGAAAATCAAAGCTTTTACCCAATCTTCCATTTATCTGTTTTATCACTTTGCCTACCTTTCGATTTATAGATACCCGATGTCCAAAGAACTGACTTAAGTAATTTATGCATTAATTCTATAAATACCTAGTAAGCACCTAGTATATACCAGGCCCTGTATTAGGTACTGAGAATGTGAAAATAAATAAAACATATTTTCTGATCTCAATGATTTTACAATATGAGGAAGGAGACAAACCCATGCATAATTTGAATATACCATAGTAAGTCCTATAATAGAGGTGTGCAAAAGGTGCCACCATTTACACAGCACTTTAAGGTTCAAGAGCACTTTTCATATGTTTCAGCCTCACAAGAATCCTATGAGCTAGGTGTTACTGTTACTAATCATTTCCAGGTCAGACAGAAGGAAGCCGGGCAGACAGAGGAAAAGTAAGTTGACCAAGATCATATGGATATGATCATAATTCTGTCTCAAATCTCAGTTCTGTCTGTTCTTTCCTTCATTATCCTTCAGTGTCCATATTGGAATATACTAGAACATACTTGTATCACGCTTGCAAATGCCTTACAAATGTCACCCATATTGTGTCTCCCAGGAGACATTCAGACACAGGAACCTCTCATTCTCTGCCATGGCCTAACACCCTAATCTCCCTTCCCTCCCCTCTCCCACAGAAATCCCACTGAGAGCCAAACAAACTTCTGAGTACTTTCCAGTGATGTCAGGTTGTTTCAGGTCTTGGTACTTTTGCATGTACTGTTTCCTCTCCACAAACCCTCCTTCTCCACCTCACCCAAATCCATCTTCCTGTTCCTCCTTTTGCATGGAGATAGCACAGATTTCACCTCCTCCAGGAAGTCCTTCCTGACTACTCCCCCTCCAAGTCATTTCCTATAGCTGTGTCTCCTGGGTGGTCTCTGTCCTGCCCCAGGACATAGCATGAGTCATAGTTCATACTTTATTGCATTGCAGTTGTCAGTCTATTTGCCTGTCTTCCCCCCACTAGATTGTGAGTTCCTCAGGGATGACTTTGCAGCCTGTGTGTTTAGCCCATTAGTTGTTTGTTGGTTGAATGAATGAAGGAAAGAAAATCAAGATATGCTCCCTCACCTAGTGTACTCCCTGCAGTAGCTGAAGCTCAAAATAAATCCACAGCTTTGCCATCAGTCTCAGAGTTACCACTGAACTACTGAGGCAAACTAGAGCTTGCCAATTTCATAATTAGCAATTCGTGCATCCTCTGAAAACAAGAACAAGCATCGTCATCATCGTCATCATCATCAGTCATTTTTTTTTTTTTTTAGCCCAATCATAGGAAAGTAACACTGGCTTAGATCACTAGACATGCTGCTGTATCTGGCCTGCCCCACCTTTTGTATTTTCAGTCTTACCCCCAAATTGCAGAATCATGTCCTCTTACCTCTGTACACCCAGCGCTTAGAACAGTGACTGGCACAGAGTAGCCCTCCCTTCAACAAATACCAGTTGAATGAATGAATGAATGAATGAATGAAAACTACCCTGGCTCCGCCCTTTCTGAGTGGCCACATTGGCACTGTGCGATGACATCACCCTCCATCACACAACTGGTCTGAGTTCAGGTGATTGTCATCAGATCAAGGACAGACAATCCATAGGCTTCGTGGTGACCTCTGACCTATGGCCTGCTATAAAAAGGTGGCTTCAAACAGCAGACCTGTTCTAGGGAATTCGAATTAAGAAATACAAAGACATTTTTCCTGGTAAATACAGGAACAAGAGCTACCGTGTTTCCCCGAAAATAAGACCTCACCAGAAAATAAGCCCTAGCATGATTTTTCAGGATGACATCCCCTGAACATAAGCCCTGATGTGTCTTTTGGAGCAAAAATTAATATAAGACCTGGTCTTATTTTTGGGGAAACACAATAAGAGGAAGCAAAGGTAAGGATGGGGGAGCATAGGTAGAAGCCATGGTAAGCATTTATAAGTAGATGGATGAGAAAGCATCTGTGAGGGAGAATCTGTTCAGATTAGCCACTAAGAAGTCCGGTCAGCAAAGAGGCAGAGGGAAGCTCGGGTCAGGTGAGACCGCGCCATCCTTGAGAAAGTGCTAGAGACAGAAAAAGGAGCTGGTCTCTAGGGTTGCCTCAGTTCCTCACAGCTTCCTAGTTGCAGCTACAGACACAGTGACACGTGACTTCACATGTACACCCTTATTTAACAGGTGATGCTTTTTAGTGTTTCAGCCTCTGCTACAGGGTATCAGGTGAAGATGAATTTTAAAATGTGCCAACCTCAGGTACAGGCCCACCATCAGCTTACATGGGTACCTTTGTAAGAATTAGATAAAAGGCACCCCTTCCAGGATGCGGCCTGATCAATGGTCGGCTCCTAGCTGGATAGAAGCCCATGGCCTTTGGGCAAAGAAAAAGGTTCCCTGCTTGGGGGAGGGAGAGGGCACGCATGTCCACACAGGGGGTGCCGCTTGACCAGGGCTGGACACAGGCTGGATTTGAGCCCTCCTTCTCCACTCTGCCCAGCACCCTTTGCACTTCCACTGCTGCCCCGACTTTCCCTGACAGGGTGGCTTTGCTCTTCTGTGAATAGGCAGAGACAGAAAGTAAACTTACAGCCAGATGGTCTTTGTTTGGTAAGAAACCACACTGAGTTAAGCAAATGGGAAGTGAGCAGGCATCCATTGTTCCTGGCCCAGGGCAGCTCCAGCCCAGCCTTGACTGGGGCCACTTGGGACCCAGCCACCCTGGCAAAGCATTATGCTTTGGAACCAATGGCTGACCGTGCAAGTATCGACTCCAAGAATTATAACCTTGGAGGTCAGTGAGAGGCTCTCTGGGAGAACCGGCAAGGTGTGGACAAGCAAGGACTTCCCCCAATGGGACAAGTGACCATCAACTGCAGAGCTGGTCTTGGACAGCTACACCTCGTGGCAGTGGCCAGGCCACAGGTAAGGAATGACAGAACATCCAGGTGTGCTAGATCTCTCACCCCCTCATCACTGAACACACCAGGGATGAAAAGACAGAAGAAAAAGATGACTGAATTAGCAGTTATATATACCCCTGTATGCCAGGGCAAAGGGATGCTGGAGAGATGAATCAGGGTACCAAATATCTACACATCGAGCTGATAAAGTGATCCATTCACTCACACCTCCCTTTTTGGAGGTGGCTGGAGTGATTCTCTGATCTGTGCAGCTCAACATGCAAGATTGAGTCATCGCTTGAAGACAGCAAACACCGCTTGGCCCTCCCTAAGGCCAGAGAGGTCCAGCAGAGCACCTGGCACACAGTAGGTCCACAGTCATTACTTGCTGAAAGCGTACAACAGTAATATGCCCTGGGTTGTGTCCTAAGGTTCGGTATTCACTGAATATCGGGCTTATCAGAAGAGCACATCAGAACACACTGAATATATCAGAGTCTCTAATGTGGAAAAAAATTGGTCTGAAAATTAAGAGAACACCTGTCCATTAACCATGAAAAGCTTGTTTCAGGATTTTTTTTTTCAAGATAAAATATCACTATAGTTACAAAGAAATAATAGATTTTAAAAATCCAGAACTTCTGTTGAGTTCCAGAACTGTGAGTTCAAAAACCATAAAGCAAAATCAATCTGCATTTTTACAAAGTAAAACAAAAATCAAAAAAAAAAAATCTCAGTTTTGATAAGCTCAATAAAAGGACTTATAATATCAATATCAATGTTGCTTAAATTACATTTTAAAATGCACTTACATAAAACAATATTTGGTTTTCTTCACATTTTTTAATGGATTTTAAAATACAAAACAACATTTTGCTGACAACACACATGCATTTTTACCATGTGAAAAAATAACTGCTCACATCACAAGTTAAATAAAAGTCACTGAAGTCTGGGGTGCTTTTCTTGGCAAAAATCGAGTAATAAAGCAGAGACAGGGAAAGTGGAATCTCTTGTGCTAGCCCCACAGCATCCACTGACACAGCGCCTGTGCAGAGCAGGTCTTCGAAAAATACGTTTCACATTGGAATGACTCTTATTGCCATTCTTGGCAAGATTCTCGAGGCCAGAGTTTCAAGTTTTTATTATTCTTTCATGGGAGAAGGGTGGAGTGGAAGCCAGGGTGGGCGGTGGGGTGACAGCTGGGGGTAGCTGGGAGTGGACAGCTGTTTTGAAGTGAAAGTCTTTGACAGTCCGTGGAGAATACCTTCCAGTCTTCCCTTCCTTTCCCTCCTCTCCTCCCTCCCAGCCACACATCATTGCAAAATGTGATGTCCCTTCCCCCTTCACACTCTCGGGAGGACTCCGTTAACTCATTATGAGAAATTAACCTTAGGAAGAATGTATCGACAACTAGCTGAAATGGAGAAAGGGAGTGAGAAAAGCCCCTTGGGAGGTGGTAGTAGCAGGACAGAGTATCAGTAGGGATGTGAGAAGGTACTAAAGCTAAATTGTCAACCTTCCACTTGCCCAGGCCAACCCTGGCCGCAGTATCACAATATATAATGGCAGCATATACTGTGTTTCCTCAAAAATAAGACCGGGTCTATTAATTTTTGCTCCAAAAGACGCATTAGGGCATATTTTCAGGGGATGTCTTATTTTTTCATGTACAACAATCTACACTTATTCAAATACAGTCATGTCACCTTCTTCTGGAACATCGTCAAAATGTACTAAATGCATCCGTCTGGCTGACCATCTTAACAGGGGCTTATTTTCGGGGAAACATGGTATGTCCCAGGACAGTGGTTGTCAAACTTGGCTACACATTAGAATCACCTAATGCCAGGCTGCACCTGATGCCAATTCAATCAGCATCCCTGTGGGTGGAACCCAGCCATAAATTGTTTTGTTGTGGTTGTTGTTGTGTATTTTAATTCTCCAAATAACTCCTATGTGCAACCGACTTTGAAAACAGGTGATGAGAGGCCTGCTTCTCAGTTGCGAATGTGCCTATCAGACAATTCCGTTACCCCAGCCCAGTCATCTGACCGAATCCCCATCCATCCGGCCTGGCTGCAGTCAGGGTTCTGGGGAAGCACCCCGTGTGTGCCAGTGAGGGACCAGCTCCCTCTTTTTCTCTCTGATCCACAGAAGTGAAGGGAGTGCTTGGTCATGTTTAGGCTGCTCTTAAAGCTGCCAAAGGCTCAGCTCTGTCAATGGAACATAGTCACGTCAAAGAAGCTCACTCTTTTACACGTGGGTCATCATCCTGAGGCATAGGGGACAGCTCAGCTGAAAGCTGTCACTTCTTAATATCCTTTAAGAGCACACAGAAGACATGGACTTCTCGGAATAAAATAGTGTTGTAAAATGAAGCTCCTCGTTCACATGCTGTACATTTTGAATACTCCCATTTACAAGGCTTTTACTGCCCTTTTAACGCTTATTTTATCTACAGTCACGAATGGTCTTTTTAGAGTCATCTGAATGGTTAATCTTCGTAAAAATCGAGATTATCCACAGGTTGAGTTCAGTTTGGTCAAGACATAAAAAGCAGGAGGTAAAGTACATTCAACTCAATGTTTTTCACGATACGAATTCGGCAGCATCTTCGCACAAATCTCATGACCTATTATACATCCCCACTATCTGTACCAAACAATTCTGACCAGCTGTCCCCAATTGGTCTGCAAAGTCATTTCTTTGATGTTTTCTAAGTATACACATTGTTTGGCAAAAACAATATCAAAAGAATAAGAAAACAGAGGGCTGGGATGGACAACAGAGCTAGCCAGCGAGGGTTCAGTCAGACACATGATGTCTTTTCTGATTGGGAAACTTGGCTTCAGGTGGAAGGGAGGTTGAGACAGAGCTAAAAGGCCTAGCACAGAGCACAGAGCCCAAAAGGGATAACGGTAGAGGGTAGGAGACCCATGAACTCCATCGCAAGGGCCTTGCTCTACTACAGGTACTTTTCCTGTTAGTTTTATTTCCAACCTCCAGCTCACCTGCATCCTCCCTAGACTGCAAATAAGAAAACAATCTGTGGAAACTTAACAAATCTGGTGGACTTTTAAAAACAGCTCAACAGTTCTTAGGATAATGCTTTGTAACATAGCATTTGAAAATGATTAGTTAATCATTCCTTCGAGATACGAGAGACAAGGTTAAGTGATTTGGCCCATGTTATATAGCACAGCGCTGGCAGCACCGGCCGTCGGCCGAGTGCCTGGTTCAGCCAGTCTGGGTGCAGAGTGGCCCGGGAGCGGCCGTGCACACCGAGCCGAGGGGGAGCCAGGGAGCCAGGCCAGCGGCCAGGGTTAGCACGGAGGTGCTGCTCCAGGCTTTATCCAATAACAGTGAAGGGCCAGAGGATCAGACAGCCCCGAAATTCTCGGCACCTGCATGGGTTTTCACAGGGAGGGAGAACACTTACCCCCAGTCCTCTGACCAGCAAACCCTCAAAGAACGCTTTATTTCAGAAGCATGAGCAGTTGGGAGTGTTTCCATGACCTGCATTGGCCCAGCCCCCTGAGAGGACCGCACCCTTCCGAGGGACCAAAGTCGCCCCCAAGAAGGTTCCTCTTCCCGGTGGCCAAGCCTGAGAACCAGAGCAGCCGCTGCACCCGGCGCCGCACAGCTGCGGGAGGGCTCTCGAACGCGGAGGGCTGCACGGTCGCCCCTCGCACCAGCGGCAGCCGGGTTAGAGCATCTCCCGCGGAGGAACCAAGACGCCGGCAGCCTAGGAGGGCGGCGGGGTTGGGTGGGGAGTTCAGCCCCTACCTGCCCCAGCCCCTCCTCTCCTTCGCCAGCCTGCGGGACCAGTCCAAGGACGCCCCAGGCTGGCCGAGTCGCCGTCGCCGCCACTTGCCCGCTCCCGCCCTCCGCTAGCCCACCCCCAGCACCCCGAAGCGCCCTTACCTGAGCCGGAGATGTGGACCCGGAGTGGGCGACCCCTGCTCGAGCACGACGACAGGTCGCTCTGGGAGCGGCCGCGGGGACTCGGGTCCCCGGGCAGCCTGCGCAGGGCCGGCGGCGGGGGCTCAGGGACTTCGGCCGCCACCTGCTCGACTGGCTCCCCCGGGGACTCCCCGGGGCTCCTGCCCGCCTCGGCCATCGGCTCCCGCGGCTGCCGGTCGGGAGGGCCGGGTGGGCCGGGCGCCGAGGGCTGCGCTGCGGAGGGCGCGGTGACCCCGAGGCAGCGTGGAGGGCTGGGAGGCTGGACGCCCGGCGCCGAGAAGCTGGTCGGGAGGGCGGGAGGAGGAAGAGGACAGAAAAGTTTGCACAGGAAGGAGCCGCCTACAGCCTGTTCTCCCTCCCGCCGGCAAAAGCCGCAGGGCTCCGAGCCGGGCCGCCCTCGGTGCCCGCGAACCTGCCCGGCTGCTCCTCCCCCAAGGCCCAGGCGCTGCCCTTTGCAGGGTGGCAGCAGTAGGGTCCCCCCTGGCTGTCACTCAGCCCGCAGACCTCAGATAAGTGGAATTTGGGCTTCAGAAGCTAGGATGCAAGGTCAGGGTTAACAGTGCCATTTCCATTTGTTGCGGGCAGCGTGGCGAGGAAGGCCATGAACACACACGTGAGCCGCCCTGTGGTGGAACAGAAATGACCACATACAGTTTACAGATATGAAACTGCCGGAGCCTAAGAGCACTGGACTTGCTGGTGGGTTAGTGGCAGATCCTGGAGTCCCCGAAATTGAGGCCAATCACCTTCCGCTCTCACCACTTGCCTTCAAAGTCCTGCTCTCCCTCTCACTGTTGCCCACATTCCTGGGTTTCTGTCTGCTGGGTAGACTCAAAGGTCGTGTTTAAAAGACTAGTCTTCCAAGAACTGAATAAATAACACAGATTTGATGTCTGAGTCAATGTTTTCTAACGGTCTCTCAGCTGCATTGAATGGAAATATCTTAGTTTACACCATGCCTTGGAGGGGGTTTGCAAGATGGGCAGTGGAGATTTTGTTGGTTCAGCTGTTGATTTCACAACCGAAGCTTTATCAGTTTCATGATTAGGCCCCCAAGTTATGACTTGCCCAGGATCAAAAAGCTGCAAATCAGGCTCAGGGGTCATCATTCCTGAAAGCTTATGGCAACGGAGGGACATCCCTGGGTTCACGTGCAGGCCATAGATGGGCAGCAGGAAGAGAATGGGGGGAAGAAGGGGAGGGGGCGAGGAGCAGGGTTAGCAATTAACATTTATTGACACACGCCCATATTACACGTGTTATGTCAGACACTCTGCACACATTATATCTTTTAATATGAAAAACAACCCAAGCAGAAGAGGTAAGAGAACAGAGGGACAAAACTAAGGGGTGCAAGCTGGAGAGGTACGTAATACCTGCAAAGGCCTTTGTGGCAACTGGGTCATAATAACAGCTCACCCGTGATAATTTAAAAGGGCTTTCACCTGTAATTCTCACAGCAACTCTGTGGGGAAGGGTATTATTACAGGTTTGCTATGAAATCTGTTCACATACAGGTCCATTTGCACAAAGTCAGCCATGCTTGCCCGTCTCTCCCAGGCACTATGTCCTACTTTCCCACCTCTTTACATTTATGCTACTCCAAATGTTACTTCACTTTCTTGAGTATCTTATGTTGTTTAGGACAGAAAAAAAGGTGTCTCTGCTCCAGAGCATTCACTTGTGTTATTTTCATACCTAGGTCACTGACAGGATTGAAAGGACATTGAGATGGATTTGCCACTTTCCCTGAATAATCAACGTTCGATTATAATGGTATTTCTCATCATTACTGGCTCCCTTGTGTATTGGATTGCCAGGTGATGCTGTGTGTACCCCCTACGTCCTCATCCTCAGCAGGTAGCTCCACCTTGAAAGCTGCCTTCTCTCTGGGGCACTCATCCCTGTTCTCTGCACAGGGGTCTCACCCCACTTTCCTCTCCCCATGGCTTACAGCGTGAGTGCTCCCACCATCCTCCCAGGCCTTCTGCTTCTCTCTTCTCTGGTTTGTTCTCTATGCCATCTCTTCTGAAGATAAGTAACTTCACAAGGTAATTAAATACTGCAGAACACATGAAGTCTTCCCTGGCTCTTACTCAGTTATTCAGCAATTAAATCCTTCCAGCTGTTAATCAATACCTATCTGAGTGCCTTTTGTGGGCCACGCACTGTGCTAGGCGCTCCATGCCTTCATGGAAGTTCTCAGCACTGTACTTGTCCATCCATTTTCCCTTCACAATCAAGCTTCTAAGCAGAGCAGCACCCACTTGCTAATCCCCTGTTCTTACTATAATCCCCCTCTCTCATTCCCTCCTTTACCATCTGCAGTATGGAACTTCGGCACGGAACTGCTTTGGCCAAAATCTCTTCTGAGCACCTAGTTGCCAAATGCACTAGGGACCTCTCAGGTATGACGTACTCTACCCCACACTACAGCTTTGGACACCCTTGACCACGTGCTCCTCTGCTCCCCTGGTTTCTGGGACATTCATCTCGCTGGGTGTTCCTCCAGGCTCTCTGCCTCCTTGTTACCTTCATCTCAGGATCTGTTTTTTTCCATCTGCTCTTACCAAATGTTCCCCAGGGTTCCAGCATCAGCCCTCTTCTCTTCACATGTGACGTATTTTTTCCCTAGGAAATCTCACCTTCAGCTTTGAGCTGTGCACAGATGACTCCCATATCTCTCCCTCCAGCCCAAACTTCTCTGCAGGTCTCCAGCCCCCAATGTCCAGCTGTCTACTGGGCTTCTCTTCCTGATGTTTCTTTGACACTTGGCAGTCACCATTCCCAGAGTTGAACTCCTTCGCCTCCATGAACCTCTTCTGTCTGTTCTCCATCTGGAATAAATATCTCCAGAATCATTTTCCCCCCTGCTCTTCCACTGTCATTTCTTTAGCTCGTTTCCTCTAAAGGAGAGAGACTCCACCTCTAGACTCACTTCCTTCCACTCTGCCTCCATCTCATTCCTAGAATAATCTTTCCAAAATGCTCACAAAACTTTACATCCCTTCAAAACAAGTATCCATGACACATATTCAAGGCTATGTTCCTCAGTAGGGCACATCAGGACTTCCCTACCCTGCCCAAAACTCTTTCCTTGCTGCTATTATGCATGCAAACTCTGCTCTCTGGCATACAGATGTATTACTATTTGTCGGTCCCTGTTCCTCTTCTCACAGTACTTTGCACACCCATTTCCTCTGCCTGCACCATCATTCCCGTCATTGCCTAGCTGACTGACCATGACTCACCCTTTGAGCCTCATCCATGAAGCTTTTCTGACACCTCCCAACCTCCGAGCCAGGCAAGGGCCCCTCCTGAACAGTGCCATCATGTCCCATGTGTATCTCTGTTAAGTCACTTTTCACACAGGATTGTGGTTGTTGGGGTGCTACTCTGTCTCCTCTACAGTTCCTGTGAGCTACCTCAAGGCAGGAAGTACCCAGACTGGCCTTTGTTCTCCTAGCACTGCGGTATGTTGAATGAATAAATCAATGAACGGACTCTATTTGGGGAGACAGACATTAATAGATAATTGCCTGGCAATTCAAGACAAGTGGCAAAACTGAGACGTATATGGAAGGTGCTGTGGAAACCCAGAGGACAAGGCACCTAACCTGCCTGAGGTGAAGGATCAGGGAAGGCTTCCCAGAGGAAGTGGCACCTGAGATGCAAAAGTACTCCAGGATGAGGGAGGGCATCTGCAAGTTCACAGAAGCTTGAGGAAGTGGAGCTGCTCAGGACTCTGTAATGTAAGGTTGGAGAACAGGAGTCCATTGGGGGGGGGGGGAAGGGACAGGGGAGGGGTGCAGGTGGCTAAATTTTGAGCCTGAAAAGGTTGACAAGAAGTGGATTAGGATTCATTTTTTTTCAAATACCATCGTGCTTGTGCAATCCTAAAACGATTAGACATTATATTTACTTGGGGTTTGGTTTATTCCCAGTTCTGTTTATCCTGTCTAACCCTTGCTGTGAGAGTTCTATGTTCTTTGGCCCTGAGGACAATATTTTGCCCAGCACTTAATAAATGTAAGCTATTTGATAGACTGACAGAAAGAGAGGCACAGGCTTCAGTTTTGCAAAGTAAAATGTTTGCAGATGCTATTTGCTAATTCAGCCATTTTCATTAAATATCATTTCAGAAAGATTAGAAATCAAAACAATATGAAAAAGGAATTACTTTTCATCACATGGTGTTGTCACAGAAATTTAACACACCAAACAACCTCATTGTCTTCCATTTTCTTTCAAATTATGATTATGTAAGATAATAAAAGACATAAATGAAAATATATTAACTCCTTTCATTTGTCACTCATTTCACAAATGCAAATTTAGTCTGAGTTGCCCATGAGTGCTTAGAACACCCCACTTTCAACAGGAACAAAGGATGTGGTATGAAATCTATCTCTTGTGTGGCCAGTGGCTTCCTCCTCCCTCCCTGGGCCAGGTGTGCCCCCTTTCCTAAAGCCACAACCAACTTGGAGGGCACTTTGTATATTACAGTTTAACTTGTGGAAGAAGGAATTTTTATGCACAGACTTGAAGCAGAGTGAAAGATGCTGATATATTAGGTTGGTGCAAAAGTAATTGCGGTTTACAAGGTTAAAAAGAATGGCAAAAACTGCAATTACTTTTGCACCAACCTAATACTTTCAAATTAGACGCTAAGGTTAAGGATTTCAAATTGGTAACTGATTGGTATTTCAGGGTATGGTAGTTTTTAAATAGGAATGGTATGCAAACAGTTGTGCTGCTCAAATAAAAACCAAACCTCAAGACCTTTCTCGAAGATATGGTAATACCAATGCCCTGACTTGGATTACTTTTAGAATTATAATTGTATTTTGCTGTCTTCCGCACCCTTTGTACAAAATTCCATTTATCAGACTATACACAAAATACATACATAAAAAGACAGTACAAGTGTTTGTTTAGGAAAAACTATTCCCAAATGCATGGCATTAGAAATGAGTGTCTTTTATGGACAGTATTGCTTCTTTAATACAGCTAGATAAAATCACCAGGAGTGAGAGAAGGGGGGTCCAAGTAATATTTGAAAAGAAGTGGCAGAGATCAGAATGGATGATATACAATCAAAATGAAATAACAGAAAAGCAAGGATTCAGGTAATAAACAGGTCTTGGTATCAAAGGAAATGAAGAGAAAATACCACAATATAGTGAAAGCGGGCCTGCAGGTACGGTCACATTAAAAACAGAAAAACAAGGAAACTCATTTTGATGACCTCTAAGGTTTCTTCTGGTCTGAGATTTGATGGTTCTATGAAATTTTGTGTTCATATTCATTTAAAAATTGAAGATGAAATTGTTCTATAAGCGAGGTTAAGCTGGTTCATAGTTTTGAGCCCAAACTACCATTCCTCTCTATAGTACTCGGCTGTAAAAGTAAACATCTTCCTCCTTTCCTCTCTCACTCCCTCTCTTCCTTCCCTCTTCTTGCTCTAAAAACAGCTACTCTGTCTACTATATACCCAGGCTCTGTCGCAGGCACAGAGAAAGGAACCTCTCAAAGCTCAGACCATCAGTTGAGGAGACGGGGTGTACAAACTCCAGCTGAGAGACAAGGGAGGAAAGCATTGAGTCTTTTCAATGAGTCAGGGAAGCTTCAATGGAGCGGTCACAAGAAGGGGGTCATAAAAGTAAGTAGGGATGTAAAAGAGGAGGAAGCAGGGAAAGCCTCTCAGGCAGAGGGAACGCGCTCAGGTGCCCAGGGCAGGGAACAGCAGAGAGGAGCATGGAGGTGAGTCTGGATGGAGCCGTAGAGGAGAGTGGGGACGTGATGGGATGTGAAACAGAGAGAGCTGTTAGTGGATTTAAACAGAGTATTAACATGATCAGAGTCATTATCTTTTGCTTCAATTTTGACACCTAAATTGGATACCTAAGTGATGCATATATTTAATTTGTTGGGTTGTTTTAAAGATCGAAAAACAATGTACATAAAGTGCGGAGTGTAATGATTGGCATAAACTGGGAGCTCAATATACTATTCTAAGACATTTGGGAGAAGCAATATATTTCTTTATTTCTGTAAATCACATCCAGCTCAGCTCCATCTACAAAGGTCACCCCAAAGACATTTCCCAGAATTCCTTCCTTCTCCTCGGATCAAACAAGAACTGTAGTACTTACGGCTCTAGGAAGATGGGAGGGACTGGCCTAATTCTTAGGGCAGTGGATTCCAGGTCAATTATAGCGTCCTTCACCTAGACTTCCAAGGCTTCAGCATGTCACCTGTCCATGTCCTGAACCCTCAGAGACTGTCTGTTAGAGGGCATGCTAAGGTACCCATCATTCAGATGTCAAACACACCTGGGAATTGGGTCCTCCTCAATTCAACCCTCAATACAGTACACTCAGCTGCTGGTGGCCACGCAAAATGGCACAGCCACTTCAGAAACTACTTTGGTACTTTCTTCTAAGGTGAAATGTACACTTGTATTGTGACTCAACAATTCTATTCATAAGTATTTGCCCAAGGGAAATAAAAATTTATATTCACCCAAACATCTGAAAGCAAGTGTTGATAGCAGTTTTATTCATAATCTTTAAAACCTGAAAACAACACAGGTAAGTGCTTTCTTACAATAGAATACCACTCACTAATCTAAAGGTATGAACTACTGATACACATACGACATGGAAAGGGCCTCCAAAGTGTAATGCTAAGTAAAAGAAGCCAGACTCAAATGACTTTATACTATATTGTCCCCCTTCAATGGTATTACGCAAAAGGCAAAAATCTAGGGGCAGAAAATGGAGCAGGAGTTGCCAGTTGCTGGGAGTAGAGAGACGGGATGACTTTGGGGGCTAATGGAACTGTTCTATGCTGTGCTCGCTGTGTTGAGTCCCAATAGTATTTGACAAAAGTCATAGAATTGTACGCCAAAAAGAGGGAAATTTACAGTGTGTAAATCATACCTCAAGAAAAAAGAAAAAAGGAAAAATAACCCCCATCTAATTGTTTTCCTTTTCCTTCCCTTTGGAGACAATCCAGCCTAATTCCCTGGACTGGCTGAGACGTTCAGCAGGCAGAGACCCGCATAGAGATTGTTCTGTGTTTAGAAACTTCTCTGGTTTGGAGGCCTTAGACTCACATATAAAAACATAAAAGATGTTCACATGCAATTATGTGGCTCCAGGAAGCAAAGGTCTACCCTTCTGGAGGGGAGACAAAATTATCTTTTGTTCCCTCTTGATGCATCTCCAGCTGCATGGGGGGCAGCTGGGGGACATAAACAAAACAAGAAAGCAGAACAGTTTAGGGGTTGTCTTTGGGACTTGGCAATTTCTGGTTTCTTTGTTTTTAAGCTTGAATTCCCAGGAGGGGGAGGAGTAGATTAAAAATTACCTTTCATTCCTTGATGAGACTGCCCTGTAGAGAAATAAGACAATGTAATTTCTTGATACATTTTCTGCTACATTGTATCTCAGAATAGCATACCACCTGCAGAATCTATTCTGAGGGCTGAGTTTGTGGGAGTTAGAGGACTGCAGGGGCTCACAGACAAACAGGGAGGGCAGCAGGGGAGACTGACAGCAAGTAAACAAACAAGGTCATTTCTTATAGGTCTAATGCTCTGGAGAAAATCAATAGGGTATTCTGATAGGAAATAGCTGGGCAAAGGGGTCCTTTAGCTAGGATGTGGCCTTTGTACATATTTAAAACGTGAGGCATCACAGGTACCAAGAACACAGAGGGCACTGTGACAGGTTGAAGGACCAGCAGATGTGAAAATTCTGTGGCAAGAAGGAGCCACAGAAAGACAGTCAGGAGGCCCAGATGTAATGAGCAAGGAGGTAGAATAGGTGACAGAGAGGTAAGGGAGGTACCAGATGCTCCACTAATCCAAGTGGAAGGAAGTCGATGAAAGATTTTAAGCAGGAGAGTGACATGCTCTGAATTACATTTAAAAAAATCTTTCCGGATTGGGTACTGATGGATTGGAGGTAGGGAACGAGGGAAAGCAAGGAATCAGGGATCACTCCAACATTTTTGGCGCAAAAATAGTGGTAAAATGAGCTAATTTTTTTTAAAGGAATAGAAATGAGACAGATGTTTTCTTCAATATTTTTAAAATAGGACAGAGCTATATAATTAAAACAATGTGGTGCCATTATATTAATTGTTAAGACTCATTTAACATGTACCATCCATCACACTAAGTACTTTAGATATAGAACACAATTCATCCTCCTAGAAATGGTAAAAGACAGGGACCAATTAGCAGTATTTTATGGATGAGGAACAAAGGCACAGAAAGGATAAGTAAAATGTACCAAGTCCCAAAGCTCATGGGCAGCCTCGCTCCAGAGCCCATGTCTGAACCACACATCACTTTACCCACGGCTAGGCCAGTGGAACAGAATATGGAATGCTAAAAAGGATTATGTATCTAAATCTTAGTCTGTCATAAAGGCACCATAATAAATCGGGGGAATTCATCAAAAATCAGTGTTTGAAAATTTTCCAAAGTATTTGGAAACTGTTTTTAAAATCTTCATTTGACATATTCACCAATAAAGATACACTACGTAGAGACAGAGTAGAAAGTTAAAGGTAAAAAAAACCACAGAAAATATAAACTCTTAGAAGAAAATGTGGGATAGAAAAGCATTTTCTAGAAATGAAAGTAATGGAAAAAATCACAAAGAAAAAATCAATAGGTTTGTCTTTATAAAAATGAAAAACTATAAAGTAAAACAACTCAGAAACAAAATGAAAAGTAAATTGCTTTCCTGAAATATTGTATCCAATTTATATTATGGTTCACATGATCGTATCAATTCATACCATCCCTTGCAGTATTTGTGAATGAATACCCATTATACATGGCCAGCGTTGGCCATAAAAAATTTGAAAACATTTTCTAGATTGACAAGAAAAAATGGTAAACATCTGTTGTTATAATTAGAATTTTTTTTAATTAAAGTCTGTTGGGGCGACAAACAAATGAAGAAACAAAAACGCATGTAGACAATAGTGGTTACCAGAGGGTAAGGGGGAGGGGGATGGTAGATGAGGGTAAAGGAGATCCAGTATATGGTGATGGAAAGAGAACTGACGCTGGGTGGTGAACACACAATGTGATATATATAGATGATGTATTACAGAATTGTACATTAGAAACCTATGTAACTTTAATTATTAGTATTTTAAAAGTCTCGTAACTTTGAACATGTGTTTGATCTCTTTATTGGCCATTTGTATTTCCTGTCTGTGAAATGGTTGTTCATGACCTTTCTCTGTGGAAATTTTAGCTTATTGATTTGTATGAGCAATTTATAGATCAAGAATACATTTTTTTCATATTTGTAGAAAATGTTTTGCCTAGTTCATTGTTTATCTTTTAGCTTCTATTTGACATTTTTTGTTGTTGTTGTTATTGAATTTTTTTTTTTTTTCAAGTCAGTAGTGTATATAGGAAAGCGATTGATTTTTTATACCTTTGTAATCTAGTACCTATTGAACTCTTTCTAGCTCTAAGAGTTTTCAGCTGATTCTCTCTTGGGTTTTTTAAGTCTACAGTAATATCATCTACAAACAGAAGGAGGGACTAAGAGAGGCCAGGAGGACAGGAGGGGGGATGTTTTCTTCTCCATGCTAAAAATAAAACTTTTATTTAGGCTTGATATGTTTTGTTTTGTTTTGTGTGTGTGTGTGTGTGTGTGTTGTTGTTTTTTTGCCAGAATTTGCAGCAAATTTGGCAATAAATATCATAGTTTTTTTTCCTTATTCTAATGGAATGTCTCTAGACTTTCACTCAAGTGTGAAGTTGGCTCTTGATGTCATATAAATATTAATGTTTACCTTAGTAACCATCTTTCTATTTTAAGGTTTTTGTTTTTTTAAGGATGTATTGTGGCAGGATATCACTCCTATCTATCAAAGATGATAACAGAAATTAAAGCCAAATTTTAAACTTCAGGCAGAAAGTATACTAGCAACACCGTATATATTCCATTTGAAAGAGAAAAAAAAACCCACAAAAAAACCATCCTGGACTATTTTCTCTGTGTAATGGACAACTTTTTTGTTTGCTTTTTACTAGTCTCTTGATTTTCCTTTGGATAATACTCCTCATCCCTTAAAACAAAAAATCAAGATAAACTTCACTGAAGCTTAATTTATATACAATACATTGTATGCATTTAAATGCATAATTTTATGAATTTTAACAGGTGGGCACACTGGTGAAACTGCCACAATCAAGATACCGGCAATTTCTATTACCCCAAAAGATTCCTGTGCTTCTTCTTAATCCATCCCTGCCTTTGTCCACAGCCCCAAGCAACCACTGATCTGCTTTTTTGTCATTATGGATTAGTTGACATTTCCTAGAATTTTATATAAATGCAACTACCATATAAACTCTTTGCGTCTGGCATCTTTCACTTAGTTCTACTCCCACATTTAGTAAGGTAGATGTGACCCCTTGAAAGGTAAAGAAACTTGGTGCTACTGTAGGAAGCCTTCTGAAGGAAGGAGAGTGGGGGCCACTGGAAGCACTGAGGATAATCTTTCTTCAAACAATTAATGACTAGCTCCAAAGCAGTTATCAGAGAGGGTTAGTTAGACTCTTTGTGTTTTGAGGGTTTACAAGTAAGAGTTCCTACTGCTGGTATTGAGTTCTTACTCTCTGGGAAGGAAAGGCGAACAGATGGTCATAATCCATCTGGGCTCAGACTCCAGAAACTGTCCCGCCCCAGGTCCCCTGGAATTCTGGAGATGGCCATGTTGTGTGAACTGGAAGTCCTGACCTCAGAGACACAAGCATCCAGGCACTCCTAGAGACGGCCGCTTGTGTGAGCCAACATTGCCAACCACGGAGACCTATCACCTTGAAAATCCAGACATGGACCCCAAGGCCCTCTGGGAGATAGCTACATGTGCAAGATAGAAGAAGTGAGCATGGAGCGCTACCAGCTTGAAAACCCAGGCAGGGGCCCCTGGGAACTTTGGGAGGTCATGTGTGTGTATTAGTATTTTTATTGTTGCTGTAACAAATGACCACAAACTTAGTAGCTGAAAATCACACAAATTTATTATTTTACAGTTCTGGAGGTTAGAAGTCCAAAATGGGTCTCACTGAGCTAAAATTAAGGTGAGCTGTGTTCTTTCTGGAAGCTCTAGGGAAGAATCCATTTCCTTGCCTTTTTCAGCTTCTAGAGGCTGCAGCATTCTTTGGCTCATGATTCTCTTCCATCTTCAAAGCCAGCAATGACCAGTCCAATCTTTCTCGTGATGTCATCCTTCTGGTTTTGACTCTTCTGCATCTTTCTTCCCCATTCAAAGACTTTTATGATTGCATTGGGCTCACCCAGATTATCCCAGCTAATCTCCTTATTTCAAGGTCAGCATATTAGCAACCTTAGTCCCACCTGCAATCTAAATTCCCTTTTGCCATGAAACATGATATAGTCATAGGTTCTGAGGACTGGGGTGGACAGCCTTAGGCATTATTTTGCCTACCACAGTGTGTAACCTGAAAGAACTGACTGCAAAGAGCCACCACTTTGAGAAGCCACATACAGGCAACCTGGGCATGCAAGTGATAGCCACCCATGGGAATTCAGTGAGCTGGCCAACGGAGAGCAGCCCATTGTGAAAACCCATGCGCAGTCATCCTGGGCACCCAGGGAGATGACCACATGTGGGAAGCAAGGAGTATGGGGACAGCTTCCCTTGAAAAACCCAGCAGCCAGCCCCAAACATGCCACAGCACAGAACCAGAATGATCTGCTCAACTCTGTTGGGCAGTTGCCAACACATTTCACAACAGCTAGGGGAGCAGCAAGAAGCAGAGCCGTGGTGGATAGTCCGACACCAGAGCTCTCCCCGCAGTCGGAGGTGGAAGCTGGACTTACTTATTTTTGAATATCAAGAGTGCCTACAACAGCTCATGTGGAAACGGGGCGATACTAAGCCTTCTGCCAAGAAGATAAGTAGGCAGAGGCAGAGGTAATGAAAACAAACAAAACACGATGAACAAAACATCGAAATTTTAAATATACACAAGATCAATCCTGCACTTAAGGAAAAAAAAAAGAGTAAATGAAAAACTCCTGTTAATTCTGAGGATGAATCCATACCTGTAAGATTATGTTTGAACATTCTGGGTAAGTGAGGCAGTCCTGGAAATTCCTCAGCTGTTATGTTGTTCAGTAGCTAATGTATAAGGATTCAGATATGGATCTTACCTTCAAAAACAAGCATGGAGATTTCATAGTAGTTTGAGAAGAATTGTAATGATTACTCCATTTTCCTAATCCCATTTTACTTGTTGATGAATAATTACATGGTTTAACGTTTAATTTTCTGTGGAGAAAACGGGGAAAACATAAAACATAGAGAACAAATCTTACACAGATATTTGAGGGAGTCTTACCTTTTGGAATGAACATTTGAGCAGTTCTGTGGTCAGATAATAATATGGGCTCTACTAATCTTCACAGAATGAATGAAGCTCTTTCTGGTAAATTCTCAAGGTGTCCACATCCATGAATGAAGAGAAATGTGTTCTGAAGGGAACTGAAACGTGGCCCCCATCTGGAGACTTCTAGGAATTGCAGTCATATGTATTACACCATCTTTATCCCTTGGTAAGAGATGCTACAGGTAATATGAAAAAGGGGTCTCTGCGTGCCAGTCTGTAGGGCACGGCAGCTCTTCAGATGAGCCATCACCTCAGCACTGCACACACTTGCTTCTTTATTTTGACCACTGTGTTGTACAATCTCTGATAGCTCTACCGGTCTCACCTACCATAGCCTCCGATGGGGGCTCTGGTCGTCTTATGAGAAGGTGACAGCAATCTCTTCTTGTTACACTCCATCTGCAGGACTGACTCTTGATATCCTTACTGTCTTCAGTTATTCTGGTGAATAGCCCTGGGGGCTCTAAAATGGATAAGATCCTCTGCCTGCCTCTTGTCAAAGCTACTTGAGGCTTCTCTAGTGTTCCTTATGGGTCTTACCCCGAGATTATCGTTCGGAACCCCCTCTTCCCCTCAGTCCTTTCCCTCCCATCACTCAGGTGCCCCACGCAGCTCTCGCACACTTCATCACTACTGCTCTCTGTGGACTCCTTCTCTCTCCACATTGGACTCCGGTTCTTGAAGGAAACAGAGTTCTTGGAAATTTATTCAGGGCTGACTTTATATCCTGGCCCCCTGACCCATGCGGTTTGCCTCTTCTGGAACACTGTTGCTCCCGCTGTGTGTATACCTAAGTAATTTACTTATCCTGGAGATTTTACTGAAAATTTTCATTCACCAGGGAAGCCTTCTCTGACCCTCAAGACTAGATTGGAGTCCCAAGCTCTATGCTTTCATACTATTCTGTACTTCATAGCACGTACCCCAATTTGCGGTATTCTGTCTGGATGGTCATTTGTTTAATGTCCATATTCCCCACTAGAGAGCAAGTCATATGAGGGATAGGACTGGGTGTGTTTTTCTGCCCCTGCAACTGCTGCGTCCAGCTCAGTCGGTACCTGGCAGAGTTGGGTCTGAATAAATATATTTTGACCGAATAAAGTAAAGGAGTGATGACTAAACGAATGAGTAAGTGACTGCAGTGTTTTCATTTACACAATAACCAGAGTCCAGGCCGTGCTCCTCAGTTTAGGATGACGGTTAGAAACATGGGCCTAGTCTCTTTAGGCCTACCTGTGCCTTTTTGCCTCGCGTGTAGACTGGGGAAAATAAAAGTGCCTTATGAGGATTTAATGAAACTGGACATATGCACTGCGTATGTGTCACCAAACACTCAGAAGAGTGCTCAGCATATGTAGGCACTAAACAGTATATACAGCCCCTTAAAAACCCCCCTCTCTGCAATCCTGGGATTTGTATGGTCACCACATTCAACTGTGGCTACTCGAGGGCACTTACCCTGGCTCACATGAATATAAATATTTTATCTAATCTGTTTGTGTATTTTTAGTGCTTGTTATCCTGTGTTTCTAAGTTCTCCAGGGCTGAATTATCTGTCCAGGCAGCAGGCACAATGCGCACGGCCCACAAAAATGTTCTTGTTTCTTCTGAAGTATAAATGGGGGGGGGGGGTGGTGAGGGGAGGGAAGAAGAACTTTTAGGTTAAAGAAAATGTTTTAATATGTCATAGTAATCTATTTGCCTTTATATCAACATAGTCATAAAATATACTTTTAAACAGAGGGCGCCCAAAAAAAATGTGTACACATTTTAAGAAAGGAAAAAACTGTATTAAAATTGTAATACTTAATATATACCGATAACAGAAGATGAAGACAAATCATGTGCATACATTTTTTTGGCACCCCTGATATATGTGTATGTGTATGTGTGTGTGTGTGTGTGTGTGTGTGTGTGTGTGTATGCTATTATTATTATTTTACTTATTATATTTTTTGGAGGAAGCGGCCCTAGAAGGGAACAGTGTCCCAGGGCCATGAGAGCCAGAGCGCAGAGTGCGGTTCCTACCCCGACTGACGCTCCGCACCAGAGCCTTGGTTCCACAGTTAAAAGAAATGAGAACAAAAACAATGTGTGGCAGCGTGACAACTTTTGGGCACCACGTGAATGGTTGATGGTAAGGGCCGGCTGCCCACTGAGAAAGGACATCCCGGCAGTAGGTAATCTTGCTACACTCCTTGCACCCCCGGGAAAGCAAACGCGCTCAGCTAGAACCGCCGAAGGGAAGGGAGACCCCGCTTCCCTCTTTGCCTCCCGCCGGTTCCTCAGCCGTCCCGCTCCGCCTCACCCACAGATTTCCTGCCCACACTCACCCCCTTTCCCGTCTCCCGCCTGGGCATCACCGTCCACGCTCCTCCGCCCGGCTCATGGGCACTTAGTCCCCTGGGGTTCGCCTCCTAGAAGGTTCCAGTGTTTGTCACGGTGCTTTTTCCTGTAGCGAGTCCTTTTGATCCCTCCGCTTGCCTTCTCTTCGCTCATTACTCCTGCACGGTGTGTGCTTTTCTCTGCTTCGTAGTTTTCTTTTTGATTCGAATTTTGGGCACTCTTGGTTTCTCCTGTTGTCCTTTATTTATTTTATTAGCTCCATGATCTTGTAAGTTCTTTTTTCATATATATATATATATATATATATATATATATATATATATATATATAGTCTACTTTCTCCGTCTTGCCCAGCTCCTTTTCAGTCCTGTTAGTTTCCTCTTCTCTTCTTTTTTCTTTTTCCTTCCCCTCCCTCCCTCCCTTCCTCCCTCCCTCCCTCCCTTCCTTCCTTCTTTCCTTCCCTTTCTTCTGCTTCCTCTTCCTCCCAGGACCTGGGCCCTACCCCCCCACCCCCCAGCACAGCCCAGAGGAGGCTGTCCCCCTCAGCCACAAGCGTCACACAAAGAAGACTGCTGTGTCACACAGACCTATTCTCCCTGAATGTGGCCTCCATGCACAGGCACTAATTTGATCACTCATTTCTCCATGAAGACATTGGAAAGGAGTGAAATAGAAGACACATGTGTCGCACATTCTGATGCTTAGCTGCGTGAGTGTCAGGGTCCTAAAAGCACCTGGCCGTCCCCATTGTTGAGCAGAGAAAACATGGGTCCTGGTTTTGTTTATTGTCAACCTGCCTGCTTTTGCAAACCAGCATATCTTCTCTCTCCCCGTCCCCATACACACTCCAGTTGGTTGGTGGCCAAAATTAATTGTCCAATATGAATTCAATGTAGACAAACCCTGTAAATGAAACAGCCTCTTTAGCAAATATTTAGGCTGTCTCTTGGGTGAATATGCTCTGAGTCTCAGACGCTCCCCCAGCCCCTGCTTCTCCCTAAGGTGGCAAGGGGTTGGGGACAGGGAGGCTTAGGTGCTGCTCCCCAGTCTGCCTCTTCTGATCCTGGGGTACCGACACTTGTCCTGTTGGTGTTCCCAGACGAAGCCTGAAGCTGCTGTCATTCAGGGTCTGGCCTCTATCGGGCCCAGCTCAGCTTTCCCCGGTTGGTACGCTGGAGTCCTCTGAGGTACAGCTGCGAAGCCCACACCCTTGGCATAGAGTGGCCACAGGGAACGACTCAGGCCAGGTTTTCTGTCAGGGTCTCAGCTGCTTTGGGGTCTTGTGTGTGTTACTTGAGTATCGAGGTCATCGGGGAAAGTGAAAAAGCAGCCTCTCCCTTCGTCTAACAACACAGCTCCACCTACTTACATTTTCCAATCAGCCTAAGAGGCTTCCTCTGGAGCCCTAAATTGGATTCAGGACAGAAATGTCCCATCCCTTAGTCTCCCCTTATTCATCTAACATACATAATAATACGAGTCACACTTAGATGAGGCTTAATATGTGTTTTCGTGATTTAATTCTCACAGCCAGCCTGTGAGGAAGACATACTGTTACCACTCACAGCCAGTGGTGTGGAAGCTGGAGCACAGAGATGTTGCCTGACTGCTCCAGGATCACACAGCCCCGCGGTACAGGAAGCCGCGGGTCTGGGAACCCGGGGGCCTGGCTGTGGAATCGGTGCTCTGACTGTGCTCTGCTGCTCGCCGGCCTCTTCTGCACCTGGTGGCCTCCTCCCTTCGTTCCTCCTTCTATTTCCCATCCTCAAGCCAGTAAAAGGCGGGATTTTGTTTCCCCCATGTCATATGCCTGTTCTACCAAAAAGCTGGTTTATGTACCATATAAAGAATGAAGTGGGTTCAGTTTGTTTCGAACGCTCTTCGTCCGCATTTCCAGAGAGAGACTGCGTGTTGATGTCAGCAGGGAGGCCAATGTGTCACCTCTTCTGTTGTCCACTTCAGAGGAATTCTGGTGACAGCTGAGACGGGGCGGTGGCAGTCCTCCAACTCTCCGATGGAGAGACAGACTGTCCTCCGGAGAGCGTCGCTCAGACGTCAGTTCCACCCTCTGCAGCTAACGATAGCCCTGCGAGGAACAAGGAGCAGCAAGCTGGCCAGGGCTGGCCTCCTGCCCTCTCCTGCCCTGCAGATCAGGAGCAGTGACCCTGGTAAGCACCCACGAACCTGCAGCTGGGATGCCTGCACCACCAGCCGTGTGACCTCACAGAGAGGACACCTGTTGCTATAGGGACTAAGACCTTCTCCTTTCACTGTCTTGTCTGGCACCTCACGGTGACCTCAGACAAACAGAGTGGGATCAGGGCTCCTTGACAGTGTTTCCCACTGAGGCCCCAGGCCCCCCACGTGAACCATGTGAATCCGGGGACTCTGTCATTTCTCAAGTTATCTGGATCCTCTATGAAAACCTTTAAACTCAGAGTTTAAGTCTCAGTGTGGTGTGCCATGGCTCAACTAGCAGTAGCTTTAAGTGCAGAGACTGGGTTTGTAAAGCACTATCTTATAAAATGTGAAGTTTAACCTGTTGCATGTAGGTCTCTCTGTAAGTGACCGTGTTTTAAAATAGTTCATAGATTTCATTCTTTCTGTCTTGAACAGATGTGTATTTAGAGTAGAATCTCTTCTCCCTCTTCATTTCTAAATAAATCTATTTCCTATTTATTCCAAATCCTTTATCAGTGGTTCCCCACCTGGTATTGTAGGGTTCTTAAGTGTCCTCAAGGGCCCTAAGGAAACCCTTTCATTTATTTTCAGTATCTCCTACAGAAAGTGTAATTTTATGATAAGGTTGTACTTACTCACTATAAAATATTTCATTGCCTTCAAGTGAAACAGTGAACGACCCAAGTGGCACTTATGCAGATCAGAAGGTTTGATTAGCCCTCAGTACCTGAAATATAAGAAAACATAAGGAATATATTGTATGATAACATAAATTTGTTTGGAAGATGGAAACTTTCAAAATGTGGGGTTCACATGGGCAAATCATGCTTGATGAGAAGATATGGCCCTGCAGCTGCATTGTCACCCAGCTATGTCTATTATACCTTTGAGAGTTCAGAAGCTCATTGTCACTGTGAAAAATGTCTTACACACTCATTACACAAACCTCTATTTCAACGGATGCCAAAGCGCAGCGACTGAAAAGGTCCATTTGTTCAAATGTGCCCTGGGGATTCAGTGGGCACTGAGATCCTAGACAATTCCAGGCTCAAAGACTAAATAATAGAAACTGTCACCCACTTTATCACTAACTGGGGTTATTGCCACTGGTAATGCATGTTCAGTGGATTCCCTGGACACCCTGGGAAGATGGGGGCCTTATAGTGCAGCTGAGTGTGGTCCTGGGGGCCACTGACATTGCATCACAAGCGTGAAGCTCTTATACCTGGGGCGACAGCGGCAGCTGCTTCTCCCATGTCTTTGCGGAGATAGGAGAATGCGGGCAACTAAGGGCTACTTAGTGTCATTTCCTTTGCTAACAAAAATTCCAAAAGAATTCAAAGAGAATTTTATTTATATATGATTTACAAACCAGGGACATAGCCCTCGGTATGAACCAAAGACATGTTCCCAGATGAGGAGGGAGAGCAGGGTTTTTTAAAAGGCATAAGTTATCAAAGGGATGCATTGCTAGGGGAAACAAGACCACAAACGTACACCATTCATTTTTGGATTGGTGGGGGCAGCTGAACTTTCAACAGTTGGCTGACTCATTGGGCAAGCAAGTGGGGCTGTGAGGTGAGAACAACGGTTAGCATGTGATTAACCATTTGTCTACATCCTAGGGAAACTGAAGGTCCCTATGACTGATTAAATTTACTTCTAGAAATCGTAGCTCTGTCTGTCTATATACGCTCAGAAACCCAGCCTTTCCCTAGATAATCAGCAACCCCGGAGGCAGCAGAAGACAGTAGCCGGGACCTGACTAATGGTCACAAGGTTCGGACCTCTGGCGGGATAAAGATAGCACCTTGACCTAAGTTATGCTTCAGCTCCTGAGCCCTAAAGTGGAACAACCCCCTGGCTACTTTCCCCTGAGACTGGACAGAGGGATGCTGAAACAGACCTTAGAACTCTCCGCAAGACCAGAAGGCATGATTTATTACCCTTACCTCACCTCCGACCAATCAGTTCCCAGCACCTCCCAGAATCCCTAACCCATGGTGTCTTGTGATTTTTCCTATAGACTCTGTAATCTACAGTCCATCGGGAGTTGTTTGGGCTTTTGGGCATTAGCTTTCTGTTCTCCTGGATGGCACCATTCGTAATAAAATAGCCAGTCTTTCTTCACTGCAATTCTCTGCTAGTGCCCAGTGGATGAACTCTTCTGTTAGATAACACTAGTTCTGGTCCAGGCTTGTAGGACAAAAGCTTTTGGGATACTTACCAACAGAAATCAAACAGCACAGAGTGACTGTTCATTTTTCAGGCAGTTACCAGGCCCCAGGAGCAAAATCATGCTCTGTAAGCAGCCTCAGAGTTCAAACTGCAAAAATCCCAATGTTGGGCCACATATTACAATATTAAAGTCCCTTTAAGTCCTCACTTTCTTTGTTTTTTCATAACACTTGATAATTAGAACCCCAGTTCTAACTCAGTGAAGGGCTTCAACAGACATGCTTTGAGCGCTGCTGCTTGGTGCCAGGCTCTGCTTTAAATGCAGGGGCTACAGAAATGAAGGTCGCCATCCCTGTCCTCAGGAAGCTCATACCTACTGAGAAAAGAGATCTCTATCTTCCTACTAATACGAGACAATCTCTGGAATCTTGTATTAGAGGTTGGAATAAGATGTTAATAGAAACACACTGGATGGAGTAGACCACCTGGGAGGGAAGGTGGTGACAGAAAGATGGGAGGAGGTGACATCTGAACTGGCCCATTGAAGGACGAAGGGGTTATGCAGGAACGGAGGGGGTGGGGATTCCGGCTTTACTCTGAAAGGGTAAGAGGGGGAGACATGAGCTTTGATGATGTCCCTTGATCGATCATTCCGTTTCTGGTTTCCTTTCCCAAGCCTTCAGATTTCTCAAACGTTCATCCCACTGGTTTCACCTTGGTTTCTAACGCAGTAGTTCTCAGTTTAGTGCCTGGACCAGAAACAGCAACAAGTAGGACTTGGTTAGAAATGCAAACTGGGGCCCCAATTTGAATTGGAACCGCCTGGAATTTCGCTTGATACAGACTCAGACACCCAGAAGCCGAGGGTGATCTGGGTTGCTTTCCGTGCCTCCAGCTTGGAAACGACTGGATGACCCACTCGAGGTACTCGCCCTAGCCTCCGGGTCCACGGTACCACCCCAGGTTGCCCTCTCGGGAGGCTTTTGCAATGGTCGTGCAGCTAGAGGAGAGAGGCTCTCCCACAGGTCTCAGAAGCAGATTCATCGCTGCCCCAGATGGATAGCCTAACCCGGACCGTAGCGACCGCAGGCAGCCCCCGGGCTGGCGTAGGGGTGTTACCGGCTCCGGTAGTTAGGCGAGGGAGCCCTGCAGCCGGCCTGGGCAAGCAGCGGCAGCGCCCCGCAGCGGCCACTCCCACCCCAGCGGGGGAGGTGCCTTTCTACGAGACAGCTTAGTCAGGTGACAGTGGCGGAGCAACGTAGCACGAGACGCGGAAGGACGCGAGCGTGTACAGGACCCGGGACGGCGCCGGACATGCTGCCCCGGGAGCGGCCAGGGCTCGCGCTGCGGCTCCCGCTGCTGCTGCTGCTGCTGCTGCTACTTCCCACGCAGTGTCCCGCCGGTGGCGCCGCACGGTTCGACCCCACTTGGGAGTCCCTGGACCGCCGACAGCTGCCCGCTTGGTTCGACCAGTCCAAGTTCGGTATCTTCATCCATTGGGGCGTGTTCTCCGTGCCCAGTTTCGGGAGCGAATGGTTCTGGTGAGTGCGCCCCCCTCCGCACCGTCTGACACAGCCTTTGTCCCCCGGGCTCCAGTCACCACCCGGCCCACCGCCTCGGGCTCCTTGTTTTGCTCACTTGTCACTTTCGCCTCCCACGCTGTTTTAACCGCGTTTAGAATTTCCGGTTGTTAAATGTGTAACTTATTGTGTAACGGGTTCATCCTAGATTAACAGTGACTTTTCCCTCCGTGTGACTGCAGTTGTCAGACACTTAATGGGGCTTTGGCTTCTCAGCTTCTGGATAGTTGGTTGCACTTATCAAGTGGTAGCTGTCACACTACAGTATAACCGTCACACGATTCAACCAGCAGAAACCAATCGACTTGTGCAGGGTCAAACTATGTGGGGTGAAGCTTGAGCCTAAACTCAATACTCAGACTCGATGTCCCATCTGCTACCTGCCAATATTCAGTCGTTCTGCCATGAAGTATGGTTACAACAGAAATTCATGGGTATGTGAGACGTCTGTTCAGTTGAGCCTGCACTGGTTCTTTAATGTTAAAATGTTACCATGTGTGCCTCTAGGAATTTTTTTAAAAAAGGTTCTGAATGTTACCCTAAAAAAACAAATCTTAATTAATAGCCTACTACAAGTAAGGTGCTGCACAAAAAAATTGCTCTTTGGACTTTACCTTGAGACCTGTAAAAATGTGCATGTAATCTCTTACAACTTTGAAGTGTTGCATACACCTTTCCTGATTAAGTACTCCAGGTCCTAATTCCTCAAGATAGAAATGTAATCAAATATACGTGTATGTATATAGTATATGTGTGTGTATGCATATATAAATACATGCATACACATATACTATATACACATATATGCATACACACATGTATTCCTAAGTAAAATAGAAATGAACAATGAGTTATTTAAATCTACTTTATATTATATATATGTCATGCAGGGAGTCACGCAGGGTCTCTGGTCCCACTCCCCACATAAGAACGCAGGACATGGTGAGGCCAAACAGGAACACCCACGGAGCCATAGGTAGGGGGAGTCATACCACTATAGTCTCGCTGGCGGCTGGGTTGGAGAAACAGGAAGCAGGAGCCACACTGTTCACAACCCTCACTGCGCCACTTGCAGGCTCAGCCACCATCCTCTTGCTAGGCCCCCATTCTCTGCTAGCGTAGCCACGGCAGTTATATTAGTGGCCAATGGCTCACTGGTTACAGCTGACGGCCAACTAGCCACAGCTGATGGCCATCCAATCACAGTTGATGGCCATTTACTACCTGAGCCAGCACCTTTCTATGTGAGGTCGAGCCTGGAAACTGCTCTCTGGGGCTCTGTCCCCACAATATATTATATAGTATACATCAAATTTAATGTATACCATATATAGTAGATACAATACAGAGTATATTGTAAACTCTATATTGTATTAACATTGCATAGTATACATTCTACCGTTCCTATAATAAGATTGACTTTCTGCAACCACTAATGTCTCTTATTAAATCAAGCCAGTTGCGTCAGCTCTGGAGGACTATTCATTGACTCTTTTGAAATCAACTGATGGTAAAACAAGGGATTCTTTCTTCCCATACCATGTGTTGGCAAACATATTTCAGGATGTTATAAATCTCTCTTTGCAAGTTTTGTGCTCTAAGGCATTTTGAGGTTAGTTTTGAAATGTTTCAGATTAGCTAGGTACATAAATTAACAGATTTTTTTCCTTTTATTAAATATAATACATTATATTTTAAGTTACCATTTTGTTCAGCCCTGAAGATTAGGTAAATATACATTTGGTGCTGGAAGAGGATTTGACATTTGTTAATTGAAATTAGTGCTCTGCCAAAAACACCTAGTTTAAGTAATTTTATTCTTTGTGATGGTTAAATTTTCATTTTCTGCAAATGAACACAGGCTTGTTGTGGTGACCTAGAACAATAAAGATACTTCTCAAACAAAACAGAGTATATTCCTAATGGTCTGGAAGTGCATGAACCCTGTGAAAGTTTCTTTAATTATCTATGGTTTCCCTTCGTGTCCTTTCTAAACCTCTGCTCCCCATCCTAACGTGACTCGTGGGCAGTCTACTGTGGTGATGAATATATCTGACTGTCCTGAATGCAGTTCAAAGCCAAATATAAATGACCGACTGTTTAAGTGCCTCTTTTCATGTCTATTAGTATGACATTTGAAAAGTGGCTCTAGACAATATAGAGAAAGAAGCTTCAAATTAGACTGGCCTAGGAGAAAAAATAAGAAATTCCTTATTCTTTTTCTACTTTATGACTGTCCGTTTCTTTTTTGTAATTCGACTGAAAAGGTAAAAATGTGTCATAGATCAATTAGAATACTTACTCTTCAAGGTATAGAAAATCCAAATAAAACATGGAATAATAGGGGCTTGTTGTCAAATTTAGAGGTAGTTGGCTCATTGATGAAATCAAAGACATAGGCTCGCTCTGTCATCCTCGGCCTGTTGACTTGTTCCTTGCCCAAACACAGGAAGGCTGGTTTTTCTTATTAGTGAGGAACCCATTCCCGGAAGTTGGCTTCCCCTTAAATTCCATTGGCCAGCATGGGTCACAATGTGTCTATATCCAAGTTGCAGGGGAAGCTGGGAAATTATGTATCTGACTTTTGAGCAGGCAAACAGTAGTGCCTGTGACGTTTATCTTCAATGAAGTCTGCTCAGCAGAAGCATCTCCTGGTCGTCTTTGGGGAGGTGGTGCTGATTAGGGATTGCTCATTCTATAGAAAGACTCCTATGAAAGGCGTGGTGGTGGAAGAAGTAGAAGATGGGTCAGAGGTGGGGCCTAGTTACTGCTGTATTTCTCTACAATGTATATTGTTTTTTGATACAGTTTTCCTCATGAAGGCTTGCTTAGGAAGTTTAGGCCCCGTTGCTCAGAATAAATGCATATAACAAGTAATCTTTGGAGGTTGAGTCAGTATATGACAGTAACAGCGTCTTCTTAATTTTACTGTTGCCGCTTCCCCCACTTGTTCATTGCTAGCAGATCCATGTTATATTTTAGGCACCCATCTTCCTGTGACATCTTCAGCACTTACATTACAAAGATACTTACTACATGCTGCAATTTAAAAGTGGGGAATTAATAACGAATGGGTGGCTGGGTTGTCTAGAATGGTCCAGTTTATGAGCTGAGTGGATTTCACAGAGGGATAGATGGAAGTGAGAATAGTCTGGGTTTACACAAGCTTTCTTTAAGGCAGTGTTGAACTTAGGTGAAATGAGAAAGAGAATCTGGGTAATATTTGAGTAAGGGGGAATTAGTAAAGGGAGCTGGCGCAATTATTTCAAATATTTGTATGTATTCTGTTTCTGTTCCTCCCCTTAGGTGGTATTGGCAAAAGGAAAAGATACAAAAGTTTGTGGACTTTATGAAAAATAATTACCCTCCTGGTTTCAAATATGAAGATTTTGGGCCACTGTTTACAGCAAAATTTTTTAATGCGAGCCAGTGGGCAGATATTTTTCAGGCTTCTGGTGCCAAATATGTTGTCTTAACTTCCAAACATCATGAAGGTAAGTAAATGCAACATTTGCAAACACTGACAATGGTTATCGAATGTAAAGTAGTTCTTTTGGAAGAAAAAACTAAAGCAAGGTCATCCACGTGAACTCAAGAGTTTTCTCTTAGGACAACCATAAGTGGTTACTGATTTCGCTTATAATTTAAGGGACCACGTGATCCACTCAATTAAGAGGCATTAGGTACACAGAAAATCATACCCTCCACATAACAGAGAAAAAGAATTTTTAAAAAGGATCACATTTTGTTATATGCATATTTAACCACATTTCAAAAATTTGAGTAAAGTTATTTGAAGTGGGATGTGGGTTGCAGGTCAAAATTTATAATTAGAATTGCACTCTTTCCTTTCATTCCACCTCTGTAACATCTTGGGTACCATGGGCGTTATGCTACTGTAGTCTTGTATCCTTACTGACATACATGGCTGTGCTTTTGGCCAACTCTTACATGGCAAAATGGTGGACAATTTGCTAGTGATGAAAGTGACACAGATCACCTAAAAGGAAAAGGATTATGGACCTGTAATGGTGCTCAGAAATATCAGAGATGGTGGAAGACTATCTAGAAGGGAACAGAGTGATTGTATTAGTCAGGGCTCTTCGGAGAAACAGAGCCCAAAGGAAGTATAATAGATATAAAGAGATTTATTATAAGAAATTGACTCAAGCCGTTATGGAGGCTGAGAAGTCCAGACCCAGGAGAGCCGATGGTATAGTTCCAGTCTGAGTCTGCAGGCCTGAGAACCAGGAGAGCAGATGGTATAGGTTTAGTCCAAATCTGAGTCCAAAGATAGGAGAAAACCAAGGTCTTAGCTGAAAGACAGGCAGAGAAAGAATTCTTTATTACTCAGTTTTTTATTCTATTCAGGCCTTCAACAGATTGGATGAGGCCCACCACATTGGGGAGGGCAATCTGTTTTATACAGCCTACCTATTCAAATGTTTATCTCATGCAGAAATACCCTCATGAACATAGCAAGTATAAAGTTTAACCAAAGATCTTGGCACTCTGTGGCCTAGTCAAGTTGACGCATAAAGTTAACCATCACTTTGGTCCTACATTCACAGAATCATTTCCATCCATTACCATTTTGGTATTTAGAAGATCAGGAAGCATCAACAAATCATGATTGCCTTAACTTCCTGTTAAGTGATCTGACAGTTTCCTCTGTTTGACATCTTTGCCTTGGCGTAAGAAATTTTGCCTCATTGTTTTCTTCAGGGGTGAGGGAAGAACCAAAACCACAAATCTGGAATTATCTTAGAATATTGTCCCCTTTGACCACATTCTACCAGCTTAATGATTTTCTCCTATAGATGTTTCTCCTGTTTAGATGAATATTTATGAAGTGTGTTTGTTTGTGAACGTGTTGATTTCCTGCTGTAGGAACTTCTCCAAGCTGTATGGCACCAAGTATTACATAGTGAGCTTATTAAAAGAACAAAACAACTCTCAATCATACTGTGAGGACAGATGATGAAGCTCATGTTTATAAACTTTCTGAGGACCCATGTTGTCAGACGTTTTCATTGCTTGTGGAAAGCCCCTGCTGCACTTGGTTAGGCAGGAAGGCTGCTGTGTGAGTTTATGGTTGTAATGCTGAACTGAACACCCACGTGATTTTAGCATGGCCCAACATGAGGGCCTGTCACGCTGAAACATTTTGAATGAGACTCTAAACATCCACACTTGCGTTGAAGCTTACCACAGACGTCTTCGGAACAAGTGTGAGTTCTTTTAAAAGCGTCTTAAACAATGCATCTAAACAGTGTGTCCATCTTAGACGTGTCCTGTTACAAGAGTCAAGTGTTTCACCAAAAGTGCCTTATATACGTGACTATTCTCAAAGATACCCTTAGATTTTAGTGGGGTAATAACAACCTACCTATGTTCCTAGGCACTAACTAAAAATTTTGAGGCTTTTATATGATTTCTTAAGTATTTCAGTTTATATATTGCTTCTAATATTTTTACATAGAACAACCAGCCATCTAAATGCAAATTCCTTATACGAATTATTTCAAAGTGCTTGTCTAATGGCAGACATTATTTTTCTCAACCATTTAGTTGGTGGGTAATTGAAAGAGCAACATCTAAGCTTATGACTTTACAGTAGGATGAGATTACAAATGGTGGGTATAGTATTTTAAAGTACAGAACTATTGAGCAATAGGGTCGTACCCACCCCCACCCCCACCCCCACCCCTTGTTAAATGAATAATGAGACTAAAGGAGATTTACTGCGACACATGGATCACCAGTGCTCTAAAAATCACACTGTAATAAAATAAATAATCCTAAAAGCAGGGAATGCACTTTAATCTCCAATGTGGTCTGCTAATGTTGATTGTTGATTTTGTGTCAGACCCAGGGCTAGCAGTTGGTGGGGGATATGGTGGAGAACACTGCAGACATGCTGTTCCTCAAGGAGCGTATATTCTAAGAGGGAAAACCCAGAAGCTAGATCAGACTGTGAAGACCTTATGGGTGCCCTGAGAGTTACTTTTACAAACCTCGGTTCTACCTCATTGAAATTCTCATTTGCTTCTTGTATAAAAGCAGAATCTCTACTATGAAAAAAGTTGCCATACAAGTTGTTTGTAGAAGCAGTTATTTATATATCGCACCTACGATCACCTCTGTTGTGGCGTTCGGACAGGTATTTACTACGACTTATCCGTACACTTACACAGGTTTTTCTTATACTTGTGCAGGCTTCACCTTGTGGGGCTCTGAGTACTCGTGGAACTGGAACGCTATGGATGAGGGGCCTATGAGGGACATTGTCAAAGAACTTGAGGTAGCTGTTCGGACCAGCACCGACCTGCGTTTCGGACTGTACTATTCCCTTTTTGAGTGGTTCCATCCGCTCTTCCTTGGCGATCAATCCAGCTCATTCCAGAAGCGACAATTTCCAGTTTCTAAGATGCTGCCTGAGCTCTATGAGTTGGTGACTAAGTACCGGCCAGAGGTCCTGTGGTCAGATGGTGATGGAGGAGCGCCTGATTGCTACTGGAACAGCACAGGTTTCTTAGCTTGGCTGTACAATGAAAGGCGTGTATGCGATTAGATTGCTGTAGTGACCTTCGAGGTTCCGAAAACATGGATAACATTTTCATGCCCTCGCTTCTTGAAATAGTTCCTTTCAGGCTCATGTGTGGTAGGGGGGAGGAAATCATAAATAATGCTTATTAGGCATGCCAGTATTTACTCAAAATAATCAAGAGTTTCAAATCAGGAATGAAACACAACTCAGTAGTCTGATTTTGAAATCAGACTAAAAATCACAGATCCAGAGTTTTGAAGATACTCATTTTGTGGGTCCCTATTTTCATCTGTTCTGGGACAACTCTATTGTTTCTGATTGTGTGCTTTTCAATTCCTCTGATTGCTCCTTCTTTTTATTCTCTTACTCTTTGATAACCTTTGCTGCCTAGTCAGTGTCCCCTTCTCTGTCTCTTTTTTTCCATCATCGTCAGCATTCTCACCTTTTCCTGTTCTCTCCTACTGCATGTTTCACCCTGTCTCATTACAACAGGGAGTTCTGATTGAGCTCCTCTGTTAGGCTTGAACTATATGGAACCAATTTATATTTGTAACCAGAAGGTACTTGCTATTGTGCTAGGAAGGCAGGGAGTGGTCTGCTTGTGTTTCCTGGTGCACACCCTGTGCCCAAACGGTGCACATCCAAATACTCTGGAGAGCTCTTGATATTTGTAACAGCAGTTCTTCCAGGTACTCCTTCCAACGAAAAGACTGGGAGCCATCCACTTCAATTTGTGAATCGAAACTGTCCCCTCTAAGGAGAGAGGTGCAGGAGGTCCCACCTGCCAGGATCAATAATGCTGTGGGGATATTTCATGCCACAGCGAATTCCATGATGGCAACAGTCAACTTTTCTGAGACTTTTTTTCAATACTAGGCACAACTGTAAGAGAAAAAGAATGGCTAGAATGTATGTATGAGATTATTCAGTCATAGGTGAGAAAACATCTTGATTGTAAATTCAGTTTTGGCTATCATTCACAATATGGGAACGGGGGAAGCTTCAAATAATAGTACAATACTTTTAGAACTGCTGTGTGGCTGGACACTGGGCTGGGTGTTTCATATAACTTCTGTTCAAATACTATATGAAGAAATTGATTATTCGGAGGAGTTAGTTTAGGTAACTTGCTCTAGGACAGTGAGCTTGGAAAGGGACAGACAGGATTGCAACCCACCCAGGTTTGTTTGACTTCAAAACCAGGAGCTTTGCATTGTATTAAGCGACGGCGAATTTTCAGGAGTGGATTTCAGTCAGCTCTCTTTTCAGTGATATGTCCTTTTGTGTCAAAAATCTTTACTTTTTGTTTATAAAATGTATCCTTTTCATTTCAGCCCAGTTCGGGACACGGTAGTCACCAATGACCGTTGGGGAGCTGGCAGTATCTGTAAGCATGGCGGCTACTATACCTGCAGTGATCGTTATAACCCAGGACATCTTTTGCCACATAAATGGGAAAACTGCATGACAATAGACAAGTTTTCCTGGGGCTATAGGAGGGATGCTGGAATCTCTGACTACCTTACAATCGAAGAATTGGTGAAGGTACCCTAAAATGTCTAGTAACTACTATGGTAATATTCTTAATAGTGTGGGTGTGTGAGGATTATATTTTATAATGTGGGTAGCTCAATGGCCTATAAACACAGGACGTTATTCAGTCTTCCATGTTTGTTTTCCTAGAGAGTGACTACATGTGTAAGTCCATACATACAACATATTAACACTCACAAAGGAATTGTTTTATCTCTCTAAAAACTATGTTTATTCTTAATTGTTTAGCAACTGGTGCAAACAGTTTCATGTGGAGGCAATCTTTTGATGAATATTGGGCCCACACAAGATGGCACCATTTCTCCAATTTTTGAGGAGCGATTAAGGCAAATGGGGACCTGGCTAAAAGTCAATGGAGAAGCCATTTACGAAACCGTTACTTGGAGATCCCAGAATGACACTGTCACCCCAGATGTATGGTACGTTACTCTTGTTACCAGGTACGATCTGATAGAGGAAGGCATTTAAAATTTCTCTGAGTATATATATAAAGAGAAAAGTAGGATACAAACGGAAATTGGATGAAGGCCTATCTCTACAAAATACTTTCCAAACTTTATTTATTGTAAAGAGAAGGAAGGAAAGAAATCAGCATGCTCTTGAACACTTTTTGTTTAGTGAATTGAGCCTAAATCATCTCTAGATACCTCCTAATGGTGGACAAATTATAGTGAGAAGTCGTCAGCTCTCACAAAAGTTGTAAGCCATTCAGAAAAGTAAAAATGCTGAGTGGTTAATCCACGAGTGAGACTTCTGTTAAATCAGTTAAGTAAATTCTAACTTTTGCAGATGTTGTATCATATCATATTAGCAAGCAAGAGGTGCCCAGAGGGCAGAAAAAAATATTAAAAATCAGCTCAAATAACAGCATTATTGTAATTGATTAAAAATTGTCACTTGTTCATATTATTCAAATAAATCTAAACCTGAAATTTCTTTAAAATTAATTATCTTAACTTGTTAATTTTTCTTTTTATGGTATTCTATAAGGCCTTGCCTCAGATTTTTGTCTCAGCTTTGGAAGGTTCTGTGTGCCAGTGAGTGCCTGAATCAGACCCTGCAGATATGATGGCTTCTTATTGGGTCTTAACATATATAAATAAGGGTAGTATGAGTGAAGCTCTGAAAATTTACCATGTGTTGCTACTAAAGTGATTATAGCCGGATCAAATATAAAGCAAATGATTAGACTAAATGTTCTTTGATCTCACTTGATTTATGACTTAAAAATACTGTCAGCTCATTGAGGAAAATAAATATAGACAGAAGCAGCTAATGATAGAATTTTAGAATGTTGGATTTGGGAGCAGCCATAATGAGAACTTAGTACTGAGCCTTCATTTCACAGAAGCTAGTTTAAATTGGTTTTGGAATTTTTTTCTCTGCTTATATTTGTCTATGAGGGTGTCTGATCTGGGACGTCACAATTATTAACCATCATTCCATTAAGTTTTCTTTAAATAAGTAAAGCTAAAAACCAAGATATTTAACAAGGCTTATAAAGTCTTGTGTGTGGCTCCTACCAGTGTGTCACCAAGCTCAGGTGGCCCTGCTCTTCCCTCCTTACTGTTTAGAGCTCTTTTGCCCTTGGTTTCATCATATATATTTCCCCTCCCAGTACCAGTCATCTACAGTGTTGATGTAAGAAATGCCCAAAACTGTAGAGAATTATGAGTTTATTTGAGCCAAAACTGAGGACAAATGCTGGGCAGCAAGATTTCAAATGCCCCTGAGATGGAAAGTTTGGCAGTTTCTTTTATGCATTTGAAATTAAGGAGGGAACACATGAAGAAGATTACGTGAAGGTGGGAGAAAGCCAAGTGGGGATTGGGTTACAGGGTAGTCAACATTATGTGCTCTCTTGAGGGTGGTCACGCTTATTTCACAGGTATGTTAACCTAAATGCTCACAAGCAGTGGACGGGGCTTGCTTAAGGCAAAGGTAAACCTTTTACCAAAAAAGTTATCTGCCTGAGGTGTGACTACCCACCATGACCTATGATCAGATTATCCTGCGAAGGTTACTTTCCGTAGAACCCCGTTTTCATACACAATAGACTCCTGGGTACATCCTTAAAATCCTTTGAGATTTTAGCCCTGACTCACTGTCCCTGTCCCCAGAACTACCCTTAACCTGATTTTCAGTCATTTAATGTCTGTATTTACAGTTTTAATGTGCTGGCCCTCAATTCCTGCACCTCTTCTTTTCTAGGGATCTTGTCCATTCTATTTCTGCTACCTCTTCTTTTGGTCATACCTTAGACCTGAATTACCAGCGATTGCACTCCTTCCATGATCTCAACTTAAAGCATTCCACTACTGTCTCTTCTCTTTTATTTTAGCTCATTCCACATAGCACTTCTGCTTCCAAAGGGATCTGTAATCCATTGATCACACTATCTTTGATCCCATCACGTATCATCTGTCCCTCCTGTCTTACCCTCTTGTATCTTTTCTTCTTCCTTATCAAGGTCAGATTCTGTAGTGGGTTACTCCATTGCAAACTCCTTAATTCTCTCCCTCTGTCATAATCATTAAAATCTCAACTTTGATTAAATGCAGCTCTAATTCCATGCCAGCCCCTGGGCAGCTAAACACACATACACACACACACACACTCTCACACACACGTCAAGTAAGTTCACTTTTGGCTTTAAGGCCGAGTCCTATGTGATGGATCCTATCACACACTATTCACTCGAGGACATTGTTTTAGCAGTTCTCTCTGTTTTCTCATCTTCAGTTTTCCCTCTTTATTAGATACTTTCCCATCATATACAAATATGTTATTTCTTTCATCTTAAAAAAGTACTCTTTTGACCCTACTTAGGTTTTCAGTCACCTTCCCATTTTCTCTCATTTCCTCTATTGTAAAACATGATAAAAGAATTGTTTTCACTTGCTATCTCCGATTTCTTGCTCCAGTTCTTCCCTGTAGTAAGGCCTCGGCCCCCCCACTCTCCAATGTCACTGTTATCAAAGCCCATAATAATCTCTCCCTTGCCAAATCCAGGATCAGTTCCCAGACACTATTTTTTGAGCTTATGGCAGCATTTGCCTCCTTTGATTTCTGTCTCTCCTCGTCTTCTTCGTGCCTGTTGGCTCTCTTAGTTTGCTTTGCTGTCTCTACCTCAGGTTCTCAACCTCTAAGTCTTGACGTGCCCTGAGACTTAGTCCTTGGACTTCTATTCTCTGTTTATCTTCATTCTCCAAGTGATTCCATCCATTTTCATGGCTTTAAATGCCACACCAATGACCTCTACAATGCAGACACATCTTTTCTTCAACTCCAGATTCCTATGTTCAACTTCCTAGTCAACATCTCCACTTGGAAGTATAAGCATCTTACACCTCTTATGTCCAAAACGTACATCCTGATTTTTAAATTGGGCTCGAAATTTGCTCCACCCACCATCTTGCTCATCCTTACTGAACGGCAGCTTCATCCATTTAGATGGTTGTCAGGCCAAAAACTTTGGTGTCTTTAGTTTCCCTTTCTTTTACATCCCACAGACAACCCATCAGCAAATATGTTTACTTTTGAAACATTGCCAGAATCTGACCACTTCTCATCTTCTCTGTGGCAACCCTCCTCCTGTTTGTCTCCGTTTTCTCTTCTCTGGATTATTCCAGTTTCTTGGCTTATCTGTTTCCATCCTTGCCCTACTATCTTATCTGCAACAAAACCTTTTAAGTAATAAATCAGGTTATGTCACTGCCATACTCAAATTCCTCCAGTGGCTTCCAGGCACAGAGAAAAAGCCAGGTCTCACTGAGGCTTACAAGGTCCTATGAAAACTGGTTCTTTGTTGGCTCTGTGATCTCGTCTGCTCTCAGGCTGTCCCTCAATTCCCCTCCTTCAACTACCCTGCCCTCCTTGCTGTCCTATCAACAGGCCAAGCACACCCTTGCATTAGGACTTCTCTGCTTGTCAGTCTCTCTTCTTCAGGTACTCACATGACTTTTCCTCACGTTTTTCTAGTTTCCACAATGCCACCTCCTTAAAGAGGTCTTTCCTGACTCTTCTATTTAAAATAATACCCCAGATCACTCCTTTCCAACCTAGCATGCTCCATCCTTCTTACCTGCCTGCAATTTTCTCCATAGCTCTTAATCATCACCTGACATATATTTATTTGCTCATTCCAATTTTTCCCACTACAGTGTAAGCTCTGTCATTTTCTTGGAAAAGCTTCTTACTGATGGTCTAATCTAAAGAGATCCCTGTGTTAAAATGTCTCAATTTTCTTGTCCTTCATAGTACTTATCAAAACTCACACTTTTACATTATTTGTGTGATTATTTAATGTCTGTCTTCCTCACTCTAGTCCAAGCTCCATAAGAAAAAGAACTAGGTGTCTGGTTTTCTACTGTATCCCTAGCACCAAGCACAGTACTTGGCTCAGTGTTGACATATGTGCATGTGTCTGCTGAATAAGGAATATGGAGATTTGACCAGCAGGTGGAAAGTCATCTATTCTTGCATCTTACCCGCTTCACTCATACTCCCTATTTCAACTGAGAACAGTCTGATGAGGCATAGTACTAGAAAAATCTTTGTTCCAAGAAATCCTTTTTAGTCCTGGGGAAGTAGGGGAGGAAGGTGCTGTGATATTGTTATTTATGATAAATATATTTCTGCTACAGAGCTCCTAAAACTCTGAGAATTTCCTAACTGAAGAGAGCTATAATGGTGTCTTTTGTTATGTTAATGAGACAACTTTTGGACCAGCACCAAAGGATGGGGGCTGGTTGCCAGGAGACCCAAATCTCATTATCAGAGGTGTGAAACTTTCAGTCCCTCTCTCCCCACCTCCAGGGAGGGAAGAGAGGCTGGAGGTTGAGTCAGTCACCAATGGCCAATGATTTAACCAATCATACCTATAGAATGAAGGTCCCATAAAGACCCGAAATGACAGGGTTTGGAGGAGAAACCTAGAGAGTGGCACACCTGGGGAGGGCACGAAGTGCCTCACCTTTTCCCGTACCTTGCTCTATGCAGCTCTTCCATCTGGCTTGTTCCCGAGTTATGCCCTTTTAGAATAAACGGGTAATCCAGTAAGTGAAATGTTTCTGAGCGTTCTGTGAATTGCTTTAGCAAATCAGTTGAACCCAAGGAGGGGGTCTTGGGAACCTCTGACCTATAGCCTGTGGGTGAGAAGCCCAGGTGACTACCTGGCCTTGTGACTGCATCTGAAGTGGGAGGACTGGTGAGTCTTCTAGGACTGAGCCCTTAACCTGTGGAATCTGACACTCTCTCCAGGTAGAGAGTGTCAGAATTGAACGGAATTGTAGGACCCACAGATCATGTCTGAGAATTGTTTTGTGGTGTGGGGAACCCCCCTCCCCCCTCCATGGAACTGGGATCCCTTTTGGGTGCTGTTTACATTTCCCCAGGGCTATTTTTCATTCCCTGTATTAATGAACACATTGGTAAATATTTACCAAATGCAAGTATCTCTTTAAATAATTCCAGATCTGACCCATAAATGAGAAATATTACTATGCTTTTTTTCCCCTTCTAAACAGGTATACATCTAAACCTAAAGAAAAATTGGTCTATGCCATGTTTCTCAAATGGCCCACAACAGGACAGCTGATTCTTGGCCAACCCAAAGCTACTCTGGGGTCCACAGAGGTAAGAGGGAATTTAATCTTTATTGTTCCTTTAAATTGTTGACTAGAACATCCTGATGAAAACATAAATTTTAACTTCAAGGGGAGCCTTAGATGTATTCCTCTTATTACTCATTGAGAGTTATTTTAAAATGAGCTTCATCAATGGCAATCTTTGGCCAAAATCTTTGAAAATTTTCTTTCATTTCTCAGAAAACTAAACTTACAAAACAGCTGCATTATCTCCATGCGTATCAATGTAATATATTCTTCTTCACAATCATTCTATATTGTTCAAATTCACCGTATGTATCCAAAATGATTCTTTTCATAAAACTGGAATTTGGATTTTTCCCTTGACATCCCACCCCAGAATACATTTGAATAAAAGTAAGATGTCATGGGCCTACTATTTTAAGTTCATAAAAAATTTGGAGAAAGTTACAGGTTAATTTAATAGTTGTAACCACTAGGTCTGGCACTGAGTTCATTTTGATATATTTTATAGCTTATTTTTAAGATATTGACAATTTCCTTGGAGGTGAATTGTCCATATGATTCTCTTTGCATAATCTTTTCATATTTTATTTCTAATGCTTGTGGCTGATCAGGCAGAAAAGAAGATAGAGTTCAAATCTGATGTTTAATTACAGCTTAGTGGCCTGGGTATAACATTATCTTTGTATTTTATCAGCATTCTGTTTGGCCCTCATTAACACTGTTACATAAAAGTTCATGGTAAAAAAAAAGAAAGAAGAAAAAAAAGAAAAGCCAAAAAAAAAAAAGTTCATGGGTTTTGTGTTTATATTGCTCTAATGGTAAGCAAAGTTTTCTGGTTTATAGATATGTAGAAAACTACTTATTTAAATTCATTTAGTATAAGACTCTGGATATAAAACAGTTACAGTAAAAATTAATCACAATTACAGATAGTGGATTAGTGGAGGTTATTGGAAAATTTGGGGAGGAAGTCTGGCTGGATAAGGGAGGGACGCCTTTCTCTAAACATTCTGTGTGAGAACTTAATTTGGGCAGATTGGATCCAGAGTCATTTTCCCTGATCCTTTCTTTATTCAGCATTTTCTCTAGTCGGACACTTTATTCAACCTTTACAATTCTTCTCGCCCAACTCCTGCACACATGCTTATTGGAGAATAATCTAGGAGCAAGAATATAGGAGCAAGACAGATGTATGCACTCTTTGAGCAAGGGCTAAAACAATTTGTGACTACTAAGTAAAAAATGGATCTTCTGTTTACAATGCTTTGTAAGAAATATCAACCACTTCCTCTCAATAAAGTAGGTGAGTCCAAGAGAAACATTTGGAGACATCTGTGTGTATGTTTTTAATTTCAGGTTAAACTACTGGGACATGGACAGCCACTTCATTGGACCACTTTGAAGGTCCAAAATGGAATCATGGTAGAACTGCCACATCTAACCTCTCACCAGATGCCCTGTAAATGGGGCTGGGCTTTGGCACTAACTAATGTGATGTAATGTGCAGCAGGGTGGTTCATGCTGCAGTTACTTCTCAGATGAGAAAATACCAGGTTTCTATAATTGTAGCACATAGAGAAAACAAATGTAAAACAGGTCAAGAAAAGTCAAATAATTGTTTAGGCAATGCAGCCCTTTTCCCCTCTTTCTCCCTAATTTTTTCCCTAAATTACGCATGTAACTGTTTTAACTCTCCGGTGCACTTTGTAAAGGGGTTCAGAACAGGCCTTCCCAAGGTGTGTCACTTTGACATTGTGAATTATTTTGAGCTGAAAGTAATCAAGACCCTATAGGCTCATGAGAAACTTTTACCTCTCCCTTAAAGAATTTAAATTTGGGGCCTTGCCCATAATAAGAGTTATCACTAGAAATAACTTTTTATGCCCTATGTATAGGACAAGGCAAACGTGTAATTACTGAACATCTGATTTTCTTATCGTCCCGTGAATGACCTTCCTCCCCTGAAGCCCAAAGGCACCTCACCTCAACCTTAGCTCAGAATGCCATATAAACCTCATTTCAACTTTTGGTCTTTGAACCTCACCTGTATGTGGGATCGCTGACTCTCTCATGTATGTGGGGTTCCCACACATACATATGTAATTACGTTTGATTATCTTGTTTATCTGCCTCATGTCAATTTGATTAAACCGGCTGGAAGAACCTATAGAAGGGGAGGGGAATATTTTTCCCTTCCCTACATTTGCTACTGAAATCTCTTCCCTTGAATTTAATTCCACGTGTGATTCAGAGGTGGAAATTTGTATTTTAGAGTAACTAGGAATTGGTGGCATTAAGGACTGAATGGTATCTCCTGCCAAATCCATATGTTGAAGCCCCAATCGGACTGTCTTTGGAGATAGAACTTTATAAAGAGATCATTAAGGTTAAATGAAATCTAAGGGTGGGGCCCTAATCCAGTATGACTGGTGTCCTTATAAGAAGAGGAAGAGACATTAAGGATGCAAGCCTACAGAGGAAAGGCCCTGTAAGGAGACAGTGAGAAGACAGGCCATCTGCAAGCCAAGGAGAGAGGCCTCAAGAGAACCCAAACCTGATGACACCTTGGACTTTGAGCCTCCAGAACTGTGAGAAAAAAAATTACTGTTGTTTAAGCCAACCAGCTGGCAGTATTTTGTTTATGGCAACCCTAGCAGAGGAATACAAATGGTAGGTATATAATAAATTTGACCTAATATATTTCCAGTGCTTGTAGTAATTGTGTTTTCATAAAAAAATTGTCTTTTTTCTTCTTGGTAATAAAACTGACATATGTTCACTGTAGATATTTTAAAACATACAGAAATACTCATAGATAAAATCACTGTTCAGATCACGGCTATTAACATTTTAGTACATATTCATCCAGATTTTTTTGGGGGTGAGGAAGGGGTGTGGGACTGGAGGTTTGGGCCTATTTTAGTAGGTCGGCTAATTTGAGTTCCAATTTAATTTAGTAAATTTGCTTCCTGTATTTGCTTTCAAGCAAGCTAAAGTTGAAAACCTAGTTGAAAATTAGGAAATCAATTTAGATCTTTCCTAAGGATAAAGCAAAATAATGAAGCAAAAATAATATTAATTTTGATGTAACTTTAAAGAAACACTAATTCACTGTTGATCAACTTCAACAAAAGATGTTCAATATGGCCAGATCTTTATTTGAAGTATTATAGCTTCCATTTTTGTCACATTAATCAAATGCAGATACCTCAATGTTTCTAAAAAAAACAAACAAACAAAAAAGCTTCAAATAGAGAGTGAAATAAAACACTATTCATATTTAGTTCCTAAAACCATGCTAAACTGAGAAACTTTAAAAAAATTACTCATTGTTGAATTTCAAATTTTTGAAACCATGCCAAAGTATTTACATGAATAAATACTTTAATAGTTCTAAATCTCTATTAACATTATATTAGAGATACAATGTGGACAGATTTACGTGATCCCGAACACTAGACTAAGAGACAGCAAAAAAAAAAAAAAAAGGAAAAAACCCAAACAAACTCAAAAAAGCAGTGTTATAGAATCTAAAAGTAGGGTCATTGTTTGAAAAAAGCATTTTTGAGACTAAAATCTGTCAACCACTTAAATTCTTACCCTGTCCACCTTTATTTACACATTGAGAATAAAGGAGAAAAGTGGAAATATTTAAGAAAATTATAATTAGACATAGGATATAGTTATTTATTTATATATATTTATATATATTTAGCTATTATGGAGCTAAATGACAAAATACAAACCATCAACAAAACGTAATGACAGCCTACTGAATAGGAGAAAACATTTGCAAATGACAGATCTGATAAGAGGTTAATATCCAAAATATATGAAGGACTCATACAATGTAAGACCAAAAAATAAACAGTCCAATTAAAAAATGGGCAGAGGATCTGAATAGACATTTCTCCCAAGAGGACATACAGATGGCCAAAAAACATGAAAAGATGCTCAACATCTTCAATCATCAGAGAAATGAGAATTAAAATCACAATTATTTATCACCTCACACCTGTCAGAATGGGCATCGTCAATAATGGACAAATAACAAAAGCTGAAGTGGATGTGGAAAAAAAGGGAACTCCTCCTGTACACTGTTGGTGAGATTGTAAATTGGTACAGCCACTATGGAAAACAATATGGAGACTCTTCAAAAAATTTAAAAAAGAGCTGCCATATGATCCAGCAATTCCACTTCTGGGTATTTATCTGAAGAAAATAAAAACACTAATTTGAAAAGATATATGCACCCTTATGTTCACTGCATCATTACTAGTAATAGCCAAGATATGGAAGCAACCTAGAAGTCTATCAATAAATCAATGGGTAGAGAAGATATGGTATACACACACAATGGAGTATTGTTTAGCCATAAAAAGAATGAAATCTTGCCATTTGCGACAACATGGATTAACCTAGAGGGTATTATGCATATATATCACACACATATATATACACACATTGTATATATACATGCACAGTAATAAACACATTTATACATGTTTGAAGGAGAAAAGTAGAAGCTGTTTTAAGTAATCTCCATTTAACCGACTCACTAGATTAACTGATGCTCTCCATTTCCTTGAAAAAGCAAATTGATTGATGGCTAGAGCAAGCTGCGGGCTTTCAGTTAGCAGGCTTCTGTCTGGCACACCCTTCACTTCGATTTCCACTTGCTGCAAAATATGTTTATCAAGGGTTAGTTGAGTTTGTCATAGTGGGTTGGATAATATTATTATTGAATGATACTGAATATTCCCCAACAAGTCATGTCCACCCAGAAGCTCAGAATGTGATCTTACTTGGAAAGTGTCTTTGCAGATGGAATTCAGATAAGTATTGAGATAAGCTCACATTAAATGTGGGTGGGTCCTAAATGAGAGTATCCTTATAAGAGACAGAGAACTCAGATACAGAAAAAATGACCACGTGAAGACAGACAGAAATTGGAGTTATGCTGCTACAAGCCAAGGAAGACCTGGGGCCACCAGAAACTGGGTGAGTCAAGGAAGGATTGGAAAGATTCTTCCTTAGAGCCTTCAGAGGGAGCATGGCCTGCTTGCAACTTGATTTTGGACTTCTAAGTGCCAGAACTGTGGGAGAATAAATTTCTGTTGATTTAAGCCACCCAGTTAGTTGTGATTTGTTATGGCAGCTCTAGGAAACTAATACTTACCAAACTGATGATGTCAGCTCAACTCTTTATCATGATTACATGAACTGATGACATGTATGTGTGAAGAGTTGCTTTCTGTGAAAACCAAGTTGAATAGAAAGTCTAGATAAAAGTGTGTTACCTTTTTATTTATTTATTTTTTAAGGTATTGGTTATTTAATTGTGGACAAAACAGTTCTACAAGATTTGGGGAAAT